>NC_068982.1:163617859-163622944 GCF_001194135.2 Octopus bimaculoides
CAATTCTCATGCATCCTTATTTTTCCAACCATTATATACATGAACTACCATTGAACTTCAAAAGCTCAAAGACAATATAATGTATTGGTATATTTATTTTTTTATATATTATTTTTTTTATATATTATTTTCTTAATTTTGTACTTCTTTGTAAAAAATATTTTCATTCTCCTTCTTGAAAATTTGCTTCGCAATGAAAGCCAGTTAGAAGTCTTTATTAAAATATGCTTCCAGTTTAGCATTCTGCCTTATTCTTCATTTTCCTATTATTTCTCCACGTGCGGTTAACACAACCCCACTATTTACTGACTTATATATATAAATACACACACACACCTATATATATGCAAGCATGAGTGATGTAGATGGTCAAGCTACTGCTTGATATACTGCCAATGTGTTGTGTTGTAGTCTTTGAACAAGATACTTAACTTTTGATGATATTTGGTACAAGTGGTTTGTTGCTGCAAGCAAAGGCAGTATTGCACAATTACAGTGTGCTTTGTTCAATTCCTTCTGTAGGTATAGCCAGAAGCAGAAGAGTTGCTGGTTCTCTTCACTCTTACATATATATACCCAAGTGTAACAATAGCATTAACTATAATTTCAATCAACTTAGACATGAGAGTGAAAGAAGTTTCTCTTCCCCATTCTCTTTCTCTCTCTCTCTCTCTCTCTTATGCACACAAACACACAAATATTTGAAACTAAGTCCTGCATTGCACTTCTGATCAAGGCCTGACCTCAGATCAACAGGCTAAAACCTTAGGATTATATTCATCTCGTTTATCTTCTTCTCCTTCTATCAATTAGTCACTATTACATAACTCAGTTATATGATCAGTCTATCAGGAGACCTCAATATTCATTATTAAAACATTTTCCACTTCTTTTTCAATAAATTATTGAATGTGTTCCCACCAATAGTAGTATGAAACCATTATGAGATGAAGACATTTCACATCTGTCCATATATATAGCTACACAAACACATATCTTATATAAACAGACACAAACTAAACATTCAAACATATAGATATATGAAGATATACATGCATATATATATACATACACATCTTTCTCTTTATATATATACATGTGTGTGTGCATGTGTGTACAGATATACAAAGATATAAAGTTATAGTCTCACATAAAAACACAGCTAAAAACATGCTCAAACATACCAAAACATATCCAAATACATACACATACATATTACCAAGACAAAACTAAACATTCATGTAGTTATACATACACATATATACATGAACATATTCCAGTAGACACCTATGTACATACACAGAGCTTGTCACCATTGGTTGTTCTGTTCTTTGTTCTCTAGGAGAACCAGCAATAAATTCTGTTCCTCCAAAATATGTAAGCCATAAAACCAGATCTTCCAAATAACAGATCATTCTTCATTTTCTCTTTGAAGCCAGCCTCAAGCTTTGTAATATAAGTATTAGAATGTTTGGCCATACAGCAACTACAATTCACCACAGAATATTCTAAGTTAGAAATAAAATAGTGAAAGGGTCAAAATATTGAACAAAATATTTTACAGAGCTTAAAGTTAAAGGTACAGCAATCACTTTGTTGTGGCGTTGGGTAGGAACAGGACACAAAAGTTTGCATACTACAGTCAACAAGGTTATCTGCCAGGAAGTTCTGTAATCTTGAACTGTTTGCACCTGCATACTGTGATATAACCATAGAATAAATATTGGTTACCTAGGTGATCTAATGTGGGGAATTTTACCTGCAAACAGACTGATGGAGGTGATGAAGGGAGCAGTTGCTTGGTTATCTATTCAGTACTGTGAAGTGCAAGTAGTGTTTGAACATTTAAACATACACACTCACACACCACTGCCACCACCACCACCACTACCATCATCATCATCATCATCATCCTCATCATCATCATCCTCATCATCATCATTATCAATTAATTAATGTCCAGCTTCCATGCTGGCATAAGTTGAACAGTTTCATGGGGTGTAATGAGTCAGATAGAAGGCCTGTGTCATGCACCAATATCTACATTGGCATAGTTTTTATGGTTAGATGTTGTCCAAACATAAACCACTTTACACAGTGTATGGGGTGCTTTTTTTTCTGTAGCACCAGCACTGGTGAGAATTGCCTCCTTACTTACAAGTCATAAAGCCTGAAGTGGCCCCTATAACTGAGGGAGAACAGAATAAAGTAGGTAATGATCCCAAGCAATAGGATGAGAAATGGTAAGAAGAAAGGATTGGGGAATATGGCAGGGAACAAAGGAGAGGAAAGGGATTAGTGACAGGGCAGTGGCAAAAAAGGGGTAACTTTTTCCTCATTTAGCAATTTAATCATATAAACACGCATACACACACATTCATAGACATATACATAAATATATAAGTGTGCATACATTTTTGTATTCCTTTAATTGTTTAGTCAGTAGACTGTGGTCATGCTGGGACACTGTCCTGAAGGGTTTAGTCAGACAAATTGGCCCCAGTGCTTATTTTAAGCCTGGATCTATTAGCATCTTTTTATCAAACTTTGAAGGGGACGTAAACAAATCAACATTGGTCATCAACCAATGGGCTTCCATACAGTTTCCATCAACTAAATTCACTTATAAGGTATTGACTGGCTTGGGGTTATAGAAAAAGGAATTTGCCTGTGGTGTGGGATGGTGGACTGAACTCAAGATCATGCTATTCCAAAGCAAACTTCTTAACCATATAACCATGTCAACAATTCATATATATGTATATATATATTACATACTGATAATATGCCATGCTTGAGAAGACTCGTCAAGCCGAGTGAAATTGTAGTTGTGGGCGATGCCAGTTCCGCACAACTGACACCTTGTGCCACTGGCACGTGAAAAGCACCCATTACACTCTTGGAGTGGTTAGCATTAGGAAGGACATCCAACTGTAGAAACCATGCTAAATCAGATTGGAACCTGGTGCAGCTCTCCAGCTTACCAGTTTCAGTCAAACCGTCTAATCCATGCCAGCATGGAAAGCAGACGTTAAATGATGATGATGATATATATGTGTGTGTGTGTGTGTGTGGGCTTTTGTTACCAAATTAGCACCATCTCCAACACTATCATTGTCATTATCTGTATTTATTTATATATATAGGTGCAGATGTGGCTGTGTGGTGAGAGGCTGGCTTCCCAACCACATGGTTCTGGGTTCAGTTTCATTGCATGGTAGCTTGGGTGTGTCTTCTACTGTAGCCTTGAGCTGACCACGGCTTTGTGAGTGGGTTTGGTGGACAGAAACTGAAAGAAGCCTGTCGTATATATTTATATATATGTGTGTAACCTACACAGGTGTCACATAACCAGCCCACTCAAAAAGTATCTTGGATCGTAGGGCGGCATGCTTGGTGTTTGAGCAGACCTATTGACTCAAGTACATCAAAATCAAAATCAGATCAAATCACAATCAAATAGCAATTGTAGTTGTGGTCACCGTGCCGGTGGCATGTAAAAAGCTCCATCTGAATGTGGTCATTGCCAGAACCCTTGCCCCTGTGCCGGTGGCACATAGAAAGCATCATCCGATCATGATCAATGCCAGCCCCCTCTGGTCCCTGTGCCGGTAGCACGTAAAAAAAGCATCCACTTCACTCTCAGAGTGGTTGGCGTTAGGAAGGGCATCCAGCTGTAGAAACACTGCCAGATCAGACTGAAGCCTGGTGCAGCCTCCTGGCTTCTCAGACCCCAGTCGAATCGTCCAACCCATGCCAGCAAGGAAAATGGATATTAAATGATGATGATGATAATACATATACACACACAAATACATACATACATACATATATATGTATGTATGTACATATACATAAATATGCACATACATACATATGTATAACATACATAGATATCATCATCATCATCATCATCGTTTAACGTCCGCTCTCCATGCTAGCATGGGTTGGACGATTTGACTGAGGACTGGTGAAACCGGATGGCAACACCAGGCTCCAATCTAATTTGGCAGAGTTTCTACAGCTGGATGCCCTTCCTAACGCCAACCAATCAGAGAGTGTAGTGGGTGCTTTTACGTGTCACCCGCACGAAAACGGCCACACTCAAAATGGTGTCTTTTATGTGCCACCCGCACAAGCCAGTCCAGGGACACTGGTAACGATCTCACTCGAAAATCCTACGGGAGCCAGTCAGGCGGTACTGGCAACGGCCACGCTCAAAATGGTGCATCTCATGTGCCACCCGCACAAGAGCCAGTCCAGGGGCACTGGCAACGATCTTACTTGATAAACTTATATGAATGTATATAAACATAAAAATTGCATCATATGGTGTAACACTGTAAACAATGTGTAGTTTGATCACAGACAGGAAAAGATAGCTGTCATATATATCAGATGTGCAGGTGCAGTAAGCACTAAGATCACCATTAAATTAAATTCTCTCAAATACCTGGACAACTCACTAGAAGTAGTTGAAAGCTTTCGTTACCTAGGTGATCTAATTAACTATGAGGACAGGAATTCTAAAAGAGCAGTAGCCAGAGTAAATATGTGTTGGAAAAGTTTCAGGGTGACAGATATTACCTCTGTTGGTGACTAAAGGTTTTTCTCTTAGGGTGAAGGGCAGATTGCATGATACTTATGTATGAAGAGCTATAATTGTATGGTAGAGAGATGTGAGCCATAAATGCTAAGAATTTGTGAAGACTAGAAAGAAATGAAATGAGCATTATCTGCAGCATATATAATACTAGCAGAGGCACCCGGCGTTGCTCGGGAATGAAATTGTTGCTTATATACTTGAAGAAAAAAAGGCAAAATATGCTGTATAGAAACTTGAGAGGACATTCTGTAGATGGACTCTCAGATGAATGATGGCTGGGTGCCTCTCATGAATGGGGAAAATTGAAGATGTGCCAAAAAGCCTCATTGGTACTTGGAAACTTTTACGAAAATTAAAATGGGGATTAAATGAAAAAAATGATTTACGTGAATATCCTCACAAGAGTAATTGAAATAAATGGCGATTGTGGAACCCCCCACGCACGCGCGCGCGCATTTAACGTGTGTCTTTGTAAATAT
>NC_068982.1:163623432-163625363 GCF_001194135.2 Octopus bimaculoides
GTATGTGTGTGAGACAGAGTGAAAGAGCGGTGTGTATGTAGTATTTACTCTCTCTCTCTCTCATACACACTCACACACAAAATAGAGAGTGAAGCTTTTTGCCGTTGTTACGTCAATACCGGAAGTTGACATTGAGGAACCTTTTTAAAGAAGTGAATCTTAAATATAAAGCAATATTATTTATTTTTAATTAAAAAAATCAAATGAAGAGCCTAAGATTTATCCGAGGTCAAATTATTCATGCATTACAAGTATGGAAGCATTTGGTGAAGTCGATTTCGCGTGAAAAGCGATTACACACACATCTGTTTTATATATAGTATAGATGAGTTTACATAAATGACAGAGATCAGATCAAGTGTGTAGGAGATAAGATTGTTGGTATGGGCATATCAAGTGTATGATGGACAATGGCTGTTTAAAGTAAGTACATGACCCTGGGAATGAGATGGAGGAAATGGTGAAGACCATCTTTATGACTGGGCCTCACAAAGATCATGAAGGACCGATATTTGGTGACAAACAGTGCTGTATAATGCCCTTCCAATTGTGAAAACCAGGGGTAATAAATGTTGAATAATGTTAGTTTACGGGGTCAAAAGAAATAAACAATTTCCTGCCTAATACACCCCTATTAACCTTTCATCTACTGCTCTTTCCACCTTTCTGATACTTTCTCATTTCTCTTTCATTTATCTCTTCATCATTCATCTCTTTCTATCTTTATTATTCATCTCTATTACTCTTCTCTCATTTGCTCACATTCGTTCTACTAATTTGCTCTCCTATTCACATTACTATGCTACCTGCATACCAAATGATAGCAGTAGATCTCTTCCATTCTGTGCATCATGTTGCCCATTTAACTAGCAATCACAAAATTTGTTCTACCCTCTCAATCTCTGACGTTCATTCTTTCTCCTATGTGCTCCACCATCCTGTTAGTGTGAAGTGGTATTGGACTGGTGTGTATCTACTGCCACTCTTATCACTTGTACCTCTCCTGCCAAACAAGACATCTATGTAATAGGAATAGCATCAAATCTGTTCTTAGCCAATACACTCTATCACATATTCCATGCTGCCCTCCATTACTCTCCCTCTTTTTGGTCATTCATTATTGACACACTCTCTTACCATCAACTATCTCTACCATCTGTAACTTAATCTCTCTCGTAGCAGTAACCATGTAGCTGCCACCCTTGCTTCTCTTCTACTACTCCTTATAGCACTGCCTCAATCACTCTGTTTCAACTATCACACTCTTGCTTCCCTCACCTATGAACTGAAGTCCTGTCATCAATCTTCTATTGATCCTTTTTGGTTATACATCTTAGAACAAATAGAGACACTGTAAGGAAGTACAGACTTTTTACACTAGCAGATTACAAGACAACCTCACTAGTACTGTTGCCACAATAAAATGCACATCTATAAAATGGATGGAATGCAAACAGAGACAACATTGGGACAGAATGATTCTTTAGTCTAGCCAATAGCATAAAAATACATTTTCACCATCATCCAAGTTAGTTCTTATTTTAAATTATTTCCTTCCTAGAAGGGTCAGAGAGTTTTGTCATGCTTGCCCTTTTCATGCCAGTATAGTTATTTCAGCTTGATACTCTTCATAACACCTATCACTTCACTGATTGTATTTGGTGACTTTTATCATGGCACCATCACTAGAATGGTTTTTATGCTATTGGCTAGACTAAAGAGTCATCTGTCTATAACAAGAAATGGCTCTGACGAAAGTAGCATTAAGTTTTTAGGTCGTTCAACTTTTCTCAACTGATCACTTGAGAAACTTCTCAGTAATGAACCCATAATTATTACTGGAAACAGCTGTAAGCCAAATTCACTCCAATAAAGGTAACATATGTAATGACCATTATTTATACTTTGTCATATATATATATATATATATA
>NC_068982.1:163625468-163628722 GCF_001194135.2 Octopus bimaculoides
TATATATATTTATATATATATATATATATATATTGACAGGTAAGTGTAGAAGCTTATAAATATATACAGAGTTGGCCAAAAGTCACCTGACAGTAAATCAAAATTCCATAAATACTATCTGTAATTCTGTATTGACTTGAATGGAAAAATGTGTCACTCAAGAAGGACTTTTGTTTTAACATTTTTCATGATGTTTCATATTTAGATGCTTATATTAAATTCATTCAGTTGTTAAACATACATAAATCTTGGAATTAAATGGTTTTGATTTACTGTCAGGTGACTTTTGGCCGACCCAGTATGTAAAAGTGGACTGGTTGCAAAGAAGTTCAGCTCTCAACTCTCTGGTTTTGAGCTCAATCCCACTATATGATATATTAAGCAAGCATTTTCTACTATAGCTGCAGGCTGACGAAAGCCTTGTGAGTGGATTTAGTTGATAGAAACTGAAAGATGTGCATTGCATATTTGTGTATATACCTACGTGTGTGTGTGTGTGCGCGTGCATGTTTTTCTGTTTTGACATTGCATGATAACTGTTAAAAAACATGTCACCATCATACAAACCGTGTCATTTGTTTATAATCTTCTGTGGAAAACATGTCAGGCTGTTATGCTCTTCATGTTTGAAGGATTAAGAAAGCAGGTAAGGGCATCTAGCTATAGAAAATCTCCACCAAGGAACTTCATCTGACTCATTGATACAGGAAAGTGGATAATAAAAACAATGCTGATGAAGTGATACTAATACCCAGTTGTTAGAAGCCAATACACATCTGCTTTAGAGTAAAGCATTGAGTACAGAACATTATATCAATTTATGGATGGCAAGGAAATGGGAATTACATTATCAGCTTACATTTGTTTCTGCAATAAGAAGTGAGCTTGAGAGCTTGTGCAGCATCTTATAGCTTCCTCACAGCCATTAAAACAAAGTGTCTCCTACTATAGCTGCAAGGTAACCAAAACTTTGAGAGTGGATTTGGTTGATGGAAACTGAGAGAAGCCCATTGTATGTACGTGCATACACAAACATATATATGTATATGTATTAATATTGTGGTTCAGAATCACATTATTTAAAGTTTTATATATGTGAGAAAAACCCTTCTCATGTTTCAGATGCTTTTCCTTAATATACATATATATATACACACAAATGCATTCATATATATGTATGTATGTATGAATCCACACACACACACACACACATATATATATACAGGTACGCCACCAATTTTCTGGCATTCTTGGTTCCAAAGCCTTGACAGATTAACCGCTTTGCTGGACTATTTGTGATTACATAATAATTCATCAACACACCAAAGCAGACGCGGAGCCTGGGCAACTCTTCAGCTGGCCAGCTCCTGTCAAACTGTCCAACACATGCCAGCACGGAAAATGGATGCTAAATGATGATGAAGGTGATGATGCTACTCACCTACTAATTAAAACACCTCCCATATGTCTAAAGTACCATGAACAGTCCTACTTTATCTTTGGCTGATATGGATAGGAGTATATGCTTGACACTCCTTCTGGTGCATAGACATAGCTTAGGGGGTAATTTTAAGCAAAATAAGCAGAGGATCTCAAACTTTTCGCATCAGCACTAACAAGTGCAGTGTAAATAACATGTATAAACACACTGTACACACAATGCCACCTGTGGCTGCACAGTGAATTAGTCTTGCAACTACAGGGCATTTTGAATTACCCCACCCCTAATTTATCCAGGTTAAAAGAGGTTCTGGACCATTGGTTGTCAGAAAAACACACATATATATAATTCTCTTTTGGAACAATGAAACTCAAAGTAGATAAAGCTATAAATAATATACACATACACACACATGTATCTAATCATCATCATCCCCATTATAGTTTTCATGTCCATTTTTCCATGCATGGCTTAGATGATAACTGATGAGGTAGATTCTTCTAAGCTGCATGCTTTTCCTGTCATCAAACTTTAACTGTTTTTAAGCAAAGTAATATTTACACTAGACTACTGAATAATGAACAATCAGGACATGGTTTTGCAGAGGATTATGAACAAATACAACTATTTGTATGAATGGTGACTTCTTGTTTACAATCAGTGTACAAAAGTAAGATAAGAATACTTTCTCTCTCTCATACAAGGAGGCTGTGTGTGTTTGGTGGGGGGGTGCACATGTGCAACAGGGTTCTTCCAGTTTCTGTCAACTAAATTTCATTCACAAAGTACCGATCAAATTGTTGCTATAGTACAAGATAACAGTTGACAGGATCTATTTAGTAGGACTCTGTTGGTCAGTGTCTACACACACACACATATATGTTTGTATATGTACATATGTGTGTTTGTTTATATACTTACATACATTTATATGAGTGTATAAATGTGTTCATAGGCAAGAGAAACTCTAGCCTTACATGGACAAAATGTTTTAAGTGCTAGTGCTATGAAACTCTGCACCCAGTGCACTCTGTAGTGTTGGTGATAAATCATAGAAGTCATGCCAAAAATTAAGCAATATATGGTAACTGACCCATCTAGGCAGGTAGTAAGTTTGAATAAAAACTGATTGGCCTATAACAACAACCCGTCTGTTCGATACAATCATGGGAAAGCCAATGTAAAATGATGCCAATGATTAAAATGCACATAAATATTTTGCTTAGGCATTGCAAGACTAATAACCTGGTGTAGAACTCAATATATGTATACTTTGGAAAGAAATGTTAGACGAGTATAGAGTGGTAATAAGAAAATGAGATGACAAAGGAAAAATCGGTTATGCTGTGAACTTCATTAGCTTACAGTTGTAAGATGCAGTGGACTCGTAGTTGTGTGTCTGAATAACACCTTATAGCTTCATTGGAGTCTTGAATATATGAAGTGTTCTGATGAAGCTATAAGGTGTTATATAGGCACTCAACTATGACTCTATTGCATCTTATAGCAGAAACAGCAGTAAGCTAATGAAGTTCATAACATAACTGTTGTTTTCCTTTGTCATCTCATTTATGTATACATATATATATATAAATAATATGCATGCATGTATGTATGTATATATGTATGTAGGTGTATGTATGTATGTGTAATTTTTAATAACAGCTTGACTCAGTCAAGCTGTTACTAAAAAATATATGTAACTCATACCAAAATGTGCTGAGTGCCACTTTCAGCTATCTATTCACTTGTTTGTGTGTGTGTGTGTGTGTACATACACACACACACATATATATATATATATATATATATA
>NC_068982.1:163628952-163629869 GCF_001194135.2 Octopus bimaculoides
ATATATATATATATATATATATATATATAGGTACATATATATATCTGAACCTTCAGACAAATATGTCTATAATTGATTTATACAAGCACTGCATGGCATGAAGAAAGGGAAAGGTAAACTTACAAGCATATGCTCTTAATAAACTAAGAATTTTACGAGTTTCTTCTATCTCTGGTCAGAATAATGAAGATTGATCTGATGGGTTTCAATATTTATTAAAAATCACATTGTAGATACATTACTCATTTTCTGTCCCACAGAGAGAACTAAACTGGTTTGCATAATTTGCATAACTGAAGAAAATGTAAAATAATGTATGTTTAATACAAATTCACGCATGCTTATGAGTTTATCGAACACCTGTGTATGTAAATGTTGTTGGAGTAGCTGTGTGTATATATATGCTTGAGAGTATGCATTGATGTATTAGTTGTGTAGAACTACCCATGGCTGGCAGCAGCAAAGTTATCTACTATAAAGAACCATTACTTCTACAAACTAGTTCTTGTACATGTCACTAAACCTGGTTTGTACAGCTGGATACCCTTTCTATTGTCAACCACTTTACAGAATGTACTAGCTGCTTTTCTCATGGCACCAACACAAGAGATGTTGACTTGTACTCAGCAAGGCAGCTTAGCGATCATTAGCAAGACACTGGCGAGCTGGCAGAAACGTTAGTGCGCCGGACGAAGTGCTTAGCAGTATTTCGCCCTTTCGGGGTTGATAGACTAAGTACCAGTTGTGTATCGGGGTCGATCTAATCAACTGGCCTCCTCCCCACAAAATTTCGGGCCTTGTGCCCAGAATAGCAAAGATTATTTTTGACATCAAAACAATTTGTGCATGCATGCATGTATGTAGCTAGCTATATACATATATCTATACATACATATTCTATATATATATATATATAT
>NC_068982.1:163630087-163631120 GCF_001194135.2 Octopus bimaculoides
ATGCATGTAAATGTACCTATTATATATATATATATTTATACATAGTATACATAGTAGGCACACACACACTCGTAAAAATTCCTCAAATATATTTTGAATGTATTTTCATTAAAGACAATAAAAACTACTCAACAGCTATAGAAGGAAAGCAATAATGTCTTTTATATATATGTGCGTGTGTGTGTGTTAAATATACAATGAAAACTGAATTAAAAATGAATGGAGGCATGCATATTGTAAAGGGATATATATTTTCCCCTGGATGTTATAATGTTTTTTTCTGAGATAAACGCATGTAAATAAAGACAGACATGTATTCACATCATCAGCAGGGCACCAAACTGAATTTGCTTAATATAGATTTGTTTATGTTATGAAGCAAAATATAACCTATTGTTAACACATCTGAAATTACGTAAATTTTAAGCAAGATGCTTTAGGGATAGCTATGTATATACATATAAGCTTTTACATAAGTACATTAATATATATGCAAATATATGCATACATATATGTGCATAAATGTGAGAGGGAGAGACTTACACACATACGTGCATATATGCATACACGCACGCACACACACACAAACATTATTGCCTCTCTACTTTTGCCATTTCTCTGGTTAAGGAACCATAGAAATAATGTTTATGTGATTAATTAACTCCATTTTCCACCATCATCACTGCCATAGCTATATATATATCTACACTGATGTCATAAATTTAACTATACATACACACGTACATATAGATAGATATACTTTTGTACGTATATAAAGATAGATAGACAGATATACTTTTACAAAGACAACTTTGATAGTGACTTCGAAGTTTCGGCTTGGTAGCCCTCATTAGACAGTCTGACGAAAGCGAGCAAAACTTCGAAGCCACTATTAAACTTATCGTAGTAAAAACGATTAACTATTAAGTAATCCTTCAGTTTGATGTTAAATTGATTTTTTAAATATAAAATTTGACATAAAAACAAACATTAATGTGTGTGTGTGTTTATGAGTGTTTGTGTGTGTGTGTGT
>NC_068982.1:163631373-163635728 GCF_001194135.2 Octopus bimaculoides
CAGCTTTATTGGCATTTGAATGGTACGAGGGTAATAACAAATGGCACATCCCTTGTCCAGATGACTGGTAGAATAACACAACCGGGGAATTATCATTTCGGCATTCTTCTTTATAGGCACTTTAAAGTTGGTACAGATTGCATGTGCCTAAAATATGTCTGAGAAATTCAGGACGAATGTGTGCGTGAAGTATTTTAGCTTTAACGTTTTACTTTAGATGTTAAAAACAAATCTCACCACTCCAAATTATAAAGGATATGTTCATGTGTGTGTAAGCTGTACAAACATGTATGTATGTATGTACACATCCACTCAACAGCTTTATACAGTAAGAATACGTCCAATTACCCGCACACACCAGATATATACATGCATAGTTCACACATGACCAATCAATTAACCGCATATACGAGAGTAATCTATAATTACACAAGATATATAGCGTCAAACGTAAATAAGTCAGAAAGTTAGACAGAATGACAAGTCTCCATACAATTAATTATAATAGAAATATAAAGTTACAGAAAGATGTACAAAGTTGCGCGCGCGCGCGCACACACACACACACACGTAATCGAAATATACTGATTTACATTCAATTACGCATAGTCATATGTAATTAAATACATGCAATCACATAAATAGGTACCTCAGACACACCTGTTGTCATTCACATAGTGATGCTGATTAAAGGAGTATTCCTAACGAAAAAGCAAACAAAGACACTGTTATTCTAATTTACAATGGTTATAACAGAACTGGAGGCAAGTTGAGTGGATGATCTAGCTTAAAGCCATAGAGCAATGCCTGTGGCTGTCCATGAACTCGTCATAACTTAGGAGGAAGGAATTAGATATCTTCCTCAGTTGACAAACAATATCCCAAATTTTGGCAGGGTGGTGACAGGTGGGATCAAGATCAGAATTTGTTACGTGAAGACTCAGATATAGGAGGTAAAAGATGGATACAAAGTTGTGGTGTTTATACTTTCCCAAGGTCAATGAATTAGTAGAAAACAAAGCATTAGAATGATAGACACGAAAAAGCTTAAATGGGAAGTGACAACATTGATTATTTGTCGAGAGCATTGATAGGATTTAGGAATCATTTCTTGCCTAGGAATACAATAATACATCTATTACAGGAATAGGGGGGAAGGGTTGTAGTGTTGTTAATGCTCTCCCAAGGACACTGGAGATAATTTGATAATGAATTCTTATATTACAACATGTTTTGATGCTTGATCAACCTTAAGTATTTAACAGGTACTTATTTACTAAACTCCAGAATATAAAAGGCAAACTTCTTTTGGAGGGATTTGGGCTCAAAACGTAAACAGATGTTTACGTCAAATACCTTGTAGGTATTTTGTCCAATGCGCTCTACTACTTCTACCCTTCCCCAATAAAATGATCTGAAGATGGAGTAGAACTAAAGTGTAGAGCAGTGAAAGGGTTAAGTTAGAAAGACGGAGGAAGGAATATGGCAAAGTAATAGGGAAGATGGAGAAAGAATGGTCAGAAGTACGCACACACATTCAAAATCATGCACGCACTTCTACGTATCACGTACAAATATCTACACCTTTATTTTGTTAAAGATACTTTATACGGTATCCACTCACTCACATACGTACATACGTAACATATGTACGTGCATACGTACATATATATATATATGCACACATATATATGTACATACATACATACATTCTTGCATATATATATATATATATATATATATATATATGCATACATACATTTATATACGTATGTGCATACATAACATACAAATATATATGCACAGGCACATTTTAATGTATATGTATGTGTGTATATATGTATATACGTGTTATGATAGCCTGTACGCGTGTGTGTGTAAACATGCGTACAGACTAACATAATCACCAAGATCCATATTGATATCAGACATACACACAGCCAGAGTTTTGTCACTTATATCAATATTTACATAAAGGCAGTGGCATTTGGTAGCATTAGAGGGAATGATAGCCAACTTACATATCCCTACCACCTTAGCAAAGTGGGACAAAGTAGCGGGGATCGTGTGGAAAAGGGGGACAGAACAAAGTTGGCAAAGGAGTTTGATAGGTTCACATGACAATGATGATATTTGTGGTGATGATGATGATAAATTTAATACAAACATAAATAGGGGAATTTGAGAGGGAGTCTGAGGCAGAGAGAAAGACAAACTGATTGGCAAAGATTAAGAAAAAAGCTAGAATGAGGTAGATAGAGCTGGAAAGAAAATTTGTAGACTTAAAAGATACAATCGAGAAGAAAAGGAAAAAGGTAGGGGTGGGGGAGTAAAAAAAGACAATGGAATGGAGAGTAAATTGAGAAGACAAAGAAAAAATACAGGAATAATTCCTTTTCAAAACGTAGGGTTCCTGAGAGCAAGGGATTAATCTCACTTTCATGAAATAAACATAAGAGATAAATATATTGGAGTGTGTGTGCGCATATATATATATATATATGGGAGAATGTACGAAAAAACAACAACAGACGAGGACAGGTGGTGTAAATAACAAAAAGATGTATTAGTATGACGCTCAGGAATACGGAAAGTCTTTGACGTTTCGAGCTACGCTCTTCAACAGAAAGAATACGGAGACAAGGAGAAAAACACGGAGACAGGCTCGTCTAGCCTGAGATACTCTCCAAAATCACACCTTCATAACTTAAAAAAAAGATGCGGCACAAGCAACAAAGCCATATATATAAGCAAGACAGATCAGATCAGACGTGAGACTCATAACATCAACAACAAACGACGGATGTCTGCAATCGACAACAATTTTCATGTACTATAGCTACCTTTCTGACAATCAGGTGAACTTAATGTGAAATAATAGTTCTGTTTAATAGTCAACGAAGCGCTCGCAGCGGATTCGAACTCGTAAATCAAGTATCGGGTCTGTTTTATTCTACTTGGCCATTCCATTTTCACAGATACTGGCGATAATTAGCAAGGGAAGGAAAGGAGAGTTTGAGAGAAAAGGAGATGGAGAGAAAGAGGAGCTTGGTGAAAAACATAAAAGAAAAAGAAAGTTTATAAACAGAGAGGGGTAAGTTTATAAGAGGGAAAAAAAATAAATAAGAGAGGAAAGAAGTGAGAGCGGGAAATTGCAAAACATTGACAATAGAAGAGATTGAATAAGACATGTTGTGTATTATCGAGAGCCGGGTGGGCGGTTGATGCGTTATACACACTATAGAGAGGGATGGAGTAGAGGGTAGGACTGTTATCGAAAGGTGAGACCGAGTCTGTATTGTCTGTGTTGAGGTCACGTCACCAGTGTGTATGTGTATGATTGTACACATGTATAAAGACAGTTTACGCGTAGTCCATGTTTAACTGAGTACACGTCACCATGTACAAGTAACAAGACATGCACATAACAATGTGGTAATATATATGCGAGTGAAAAAAAAAACGTATACGTATTTATAGACATGCATTTGTGTATACGTATATATATTTAACCTTTAACCCTATATTTATATATGCACACTAATTATATATATATATGCACACACACATACATACACATAAACACACACATTAATTCTCTATATATTTATGTATATATTGATTAATTAATTGATTGGTTTGATTTGATTTCAAATAAATAGGCACAAAGCATAGGCA
This sequence comes from Octopus bimaculoides, assembly GCF_001194135.2. NCBI lineage: Eukaryota > Metazoa > Mollusca > Cephalopoda > Octopoda > Octopodidae > Octopus > Octopus bimaculoides. The sequence continues at coordinate 163,635,052 of NC_068982.1, forward strand.
TCAAATTTTGCGAAGAGGTGTAGTCATTTATATCGATCTTGCTCTGGTGCCTTATTTTACCGACACTGGAAGGATGAAAGGCAAATTTGATCACAGCGGGATTTGAACTCAGAACGTGCCGTTGCTAAATGCTGCAATCTGACGCTTTATATGTGTGCGTGTTGTATATACATATGCATAAACATGGCAGAGAACAGTTCACATGTGTATGAATACACGTATAAGTATAGTTTATCTGTGTGTATGACATCTAGAATACTTCTATACGGAAACAATTCATCTTTTCGTCTCAGTGACTATACACGTATTTAAAAACAACTCCTACCAATTTACACACGCACACAAGTAGAAAAAAAAAAGCAAGTGAATGTTTATCAATGCCAATCATATTAATACGCATTGTCAGTGAATGTGTTAGATCAAATCGCAATAGTAAACATTTTATTCAGTCACACACACATACGATTTCATTAAAGATACATACGTGCGTATGTGTGTGTGTGTATATATATATATATATATATATATATATATATATACATACAAACATAAGCTATATATATATCCAAACATAAGCTATCTTAAATTGCAAGCCGCTAAATGGAAAATATTAATATTCTATATAAATTACTTTGTAACAATTAATTTACTTTCAGTAAGAAAACGTTTTCACTTAT
>NC_068982.1:163635738-163643673 GCF_001194135.2 Octopus bimaculoides
TTACTTTGTAACAATTAATTTACTTTCAGTAAGAAAACGTTTTCACTTATTCGAATGTGTAAAAGGTCTTGGCTCTAGAGTTTTTGTTTTATTTAAAAAAAATTTTCTTGACATGTTTTAACAAACTTCTAAGGCTTGCCTATTTATGTGTGCGTGTGTTTGTATTTAAATGAAAGGTTATACAAGTAAGATAGCGTTTGAAACTCCGTGTGTGTGTGTGTGTGTATATATATATATATATAATGAACATATGTGTGTGTGTATGTATACACACGCATATAAACAGAGAGAGGCTGGGAGAAAATGTAAACACGACAATTCTCAGGTAGAAAAAAATATGGTCACTGCAAAAGAATATATGGTATTATTTTCGACAGAATCTATATTATTCTTCCTTTCAAACTATATTTGCAAACTAACACACATATCTAATAGGTTTTACAACTGTTTACCAACGAAATCTAGTACTGGACGGAAAGAGTGGGAGTGGGGGTTAAAGTGCAACAAACAGAAAGTGTCCTTTCTATTAGACGTCCGCCTAGACAATTAAGTTTATTTGGATCCAGTAGGAATATGCTTGGATTTGACGACGACATTGATAACAATAGTCTAATTAAAGACCTTGTTATCATTAATGTCAACACAACTGCAATAATGAGGTTAAATGAATAAATGAATAAATAAAAACGTGAGCACCTACCCGAAGTATAGATGCGACCTGTAAGTACCCCAGTAGCGATCAGGGTCCATCAGAGGAGACGTACTGTTTTCGGACAGCATCTTTGGAGAGTTCAAAGGAGTTCGCACAGTCATTTCCCGAAGATGGACAAGGTGTTGGTAATACAGCGCGACCGAGATGCTGACCACACTAAGAAGGACCAATAGCGCTTTAGTAACAGCTGCACTGTCCGTCAGTCCGAAGGATGACCAGACACCTAAACGGCCGGCCGAAGCCGGGCAGCGTCGATGTTTACTTTTCCCATTGTTACTACCGTTTCCACCATTGTTATGATGTCCATTGCTGTGAGAAGAACCAGCAACTATTGCAGATCCACCCAAGTGGTGCATTTGGACAGTAGGATCCCTATCTTTGTCACCACTTGCTAAGCGTCGACGGGTATCCTTGCTATTACGAGCCATTGTTGATCCTTAGTAAGTGATAAACCTTTGAAAACAAATTAATATGTTGTCCACAGTGTATGTATGTATATAAGAAAGAGTGTGTATGTGTGTACTTTGTATATGTACAGGATGTAATATTTTATTTTACTTTTTTTTTCTGATTATCCTACTTCGTCAAAAAGTAGTTTTGATAATTATAATTAGCTTAATATTGGAATTGGGAGGGAAAAATCAAGTGTGGCTTTGTTGTTTATGTACGTGGAAGTTGTGGACAGTTGACACTTAAAAGTGGTTGTTTAAAAAACACAACAGCGACTCACTTTCATTCAACGTTACCTTTCTGGCACGTTATCAAACAAGTTTCCAGTTGGCTGACTTAGTTAAGTAAAATACACCACTCGGAAGTAGTATTAGTAGTGTCACGTTAGCTTCTGATGATAAAAGTGATAAAGAAGTGTTTTGTTTTTAGTTAACTAGCTTCCAGCTTCAGCAATATTCCATCTGATGTGCTGGTCGGTTGTTATGTATTATTTGTTGATTAAACATGTTTCTATATAACTTATAATCTATTATTTGGTTTAGTGACTATCTCGCTTGTTAATAGAAACTAACCTCAGTATTTACTAGTGAGACAACAGCTTTCCAGCATGGAGATATCTGTCTATGTTGTTGTCGTCCAGCCAGACGTCAACTCACTACTAAAACAGCAACAATGATACAGACCGCCGGAAGCCGGGCAACGTGTACAGCAGTAATCGCCGTGTTTTCACAGCCACCACTACTGCAACTTACACCGCTTATGCTATTCTACTGTATCGTGATGATGGTGATTGCTCTTGTTGTTAGTGACGTAGGCACTAGTGGGAGGAGGTGTTTTCAACGGAGTGGGAGGGGCAATAACATGGGAAAAGAGAGAGGGAGAGCTGGCGTAGTAACGGTGTTCATGGTAAAAAGTAGCGGCTGTGCTTTCCAAGCGCAGTCGTGACTTGCTCGATGGGAGGTATAGAAGCCTGTCATTGTAGTGATCGAACGAAATTCCTTCTGTGCAGGAGGTGAATGTCATTGGAAGGAGGATACCTTATAATATACTATGACAACTTGCTTCAGCTTCGTGGCTGAATTACCGAAATTTTAGTAACTGACAGGGACGACCCTTAATACAGAAGGAGTGGCACACTAGTTTTAAAATCTCAAGCCTTTTCCCCCATTTAAAACGACGAAAAACAACAAATTAATTATTAATGAAGGGATTCGTTGTTGTTTAAATATTTAAAAAAGTCATGACATAATCACAACCAATTCAAGAATAAAATTTAAATGACTTAAATCATTACTTCCCATAAAACAATCTTAAACATTGATAAATACAACCATTAAATAAATTGATAAAGCTATTAATTGTTCCTGTCATTATTATTTCTTTTTAGAGAAAAACAATTTTACTAAAGTTTGATAAGAACGATTTACGTAAAATACATCCTAACTTGACGTAGGGACACAAATAAATAAATGAATAAATAAATAAGGGAAGTAACTCTAATCCAGAAAAGTTTTATTAGAACTCTTTACTGTTTGGTAAAACACACACACACCCACACACAGAGGCGAGATTTTCGTCGTCTGCTTCGCGATTGATTTTTGTTACCTTTCAGGAATAAAAGATATTACAGAATTGTTACAATTTTCTTTTTAATTTTTGGAGTAAGTAGAACATCTGCTTCCTGAACATTTGAGTTTATAGATTTAATTTCTGTTTTCTTATGATGTGTCTTATCTATATTCATGATTCAACTGTTAATAATTGTTTTTGTTAATGCTTGCCTAATTTAAATATTTATAGTATATATTGTGACTTGCACGCATTGAGCAAGAAATAGGCTTTCCTGAAACCGCTACTCGAACGTGGTTTCAGTTCTAGAATGAAGCATTTCACTTCATTTACACTGCTTAATGCCCTTGGAAAAGGTATGAAGGTCACGACTCACTATTTCTCCTCTCCTAAATGAATAGGGGTTTGAGCCTAGTGAAGTATATAAGCCAATATTCGTTGAATAAAACACACATTTATTTCAGGAAGTGAAGTTATTGTTATTCTGACTAGTTATATACAACATCCTGGTTAGATAAACAGTATTTAGCCTTGATTTTCAGTGTTCCAATTGTGTTATAAATTAAATAGTAAGTCATAATCAATAGTAATCAATTTTACTTTTTGCTCTGACATTGTTGTTCTAGAGATTAAATGAACAAATTTCTAACTCAGTACGCTACCTATTCATTACTCATGAGTTTAAATATTTTGCAGTCAGGTTTGCCCACATCAAAGAAACTTAGGATCAAAAATATCTCAAGCATGACAATCCTGTCATCATCATCATCATCATCATCGTTTAACGTCTGCTTTCCAATCTGATTTCGCAGAGTTTCTACAGCTGGATGCCCTTCCTAACGTCAAATATTTAAAAATATTAAAAAATATTTTTTGTTCACAATGTTTATCAAGGACTCGATTATTCGTTAAGTCCTTGAGATTTTAATGCAGTAAGTTGTAATTTAAAAGAGATTTCACTGTTATCTCTTGCAAATTGAACCATTGCATAATGAATTCCTTATTGGCTCATATTATCATCTTCTTGCCTCTTGATAGGACTCAAATAGACATCAGCTCTTCTGGAAATTTTGATTCTGAAAGACTGGTGCACTAACTAAGAAGCAATTCAATGCTAATTCACATCATCATCATCATCATCATCATCGTTTAACGTCCGCTTTCCATGCTAGCATGGGTTGGACGATTTGACTGAGGACTGGTGAAACCAGATGGCTACACCAGGCTCCAATCTGATTTGGCAGAGTTTCTACAGCTGGATGCCCTTCCTAACGCCAACCACTCAGAGAGTGTAGTAGGTGCTTTTATGTGTCACCTGCACGAGGGCCAGTCAGGCGGTACTGGCAACGGCCACACTCAAAATGGTGTATTTTATGTGCCACCCGCACAAGAGCCAGTCCAGGGGCACTGGCAACGATCACATAGAATAACTAAATCTAGGGCCAAGCACCTGCATATTGAGCCAAGTTGACTTTTAAACTATCATGTAATTCTAACATTTTTTTAATGTCCTAATTTGAAATTCTATTAAGACTGTCTTCACATTTATTTTCTTCAACATTAATAAATTACATACTATGTTTCGGGAGTTGTTTCAGTTTCCCATGCATTTTTATCACGAAGCTGTTGATTTTTATATTAAAGAATGATAGTATTATCATATATTTTTAGTACTTTACAAATGGTGGCGGGAACAGTTATATTAATTTTTTGATAAAATATATCATTGACAGAACTTAACTATATAATGCATTTTACAGGATTTTATCAAAGTTACATTTTTTATTTTCTTATAATGCTATTTTTGAAAAGTCAAGCAAGAACTTTTGTAACCAGTATTTTGAGAACATTTTCTTTGTCATTGGATTAGAAAACATTTTTGCAATTCAAAATTATAGGAAATGTCTCCAAATTTATCATTTTTCATTTGAAACTTTTCTTTCTTACAATCTAAAAAAAGAGATACATTTTAGTGTCCTTTCATCACCATGATCCATCCTCCACCTAATGTTCTTTGTCATTCTCTTAATCGCCATCATCATTATCATCATCATCATCATCATCGTCATCATCATCACCATTCTTCCACTGTGGCAGAGCAGAAGTCGATTATCAGTGTATTTTTTTTTTTATGGCTTTTAGCTTTTGTTGACAGAAAGCTTTTGACAGAATCCCTCACTCACCCATCTGGTAGTCAATGTGAAAGCTAGGGATAGACGAGAGTTGGTGAGAGCTGTACAAACCATGTACAGGGATGCTGTGAGTAAGGTGAAGGTCAGCAATGGGTATGGCAATGAATTTAGTGTACAAATAGGAGGTCATCAAGAATTGGTTCTCAGTCCCCTCTTGCTAATCATAGACCTCCAGGCCACAACAGAAGAATTTAAGACTTGCTGCCCATAGGAGCTCTTTGACACTGATAATCTTGTTCTTATACCTGAATCACTATCTGGACTAGAGAGGGAATTTCAGGTGTGGAAGCAAGGTCTGAAATCTAAGGACCTTAGAGTTAATCTAGCAAAGACCAAAGTCCTAGTAAGTAGGAAAACATAAACCCCTTCAAAGAGATGGCTTTGCTCGTTATGTCAGAAAGGTGTCAATAGAAACTCCATCTGATGTACCCAGTACAAGTTATGAACACATAAGAGGTGCAGCAATATCACACGAAGGTTAACTTTGTGTGTGGTTAACAGTGGTATCATGGGAATGTTAACTTTTCGTGTGGCAGGTGTGCAAGTACAATAAACACTAAGAATCTATAGAGAATAGACTTCCTCAAATGTCTGGGATGAAGTGGTGAATCCTTAGAATTATTAGTAGATAGCTTCTATTACCTTAATGACCAAGTTAGCAATGGAGGAGGAAATTTTGAAAGTAGTTGCTAGAATAAGGACAAGCTTGGCAAAGTTCAGAGAGCCACTATCTTTGTTGATTACAAAGGGCCTCCTCCTCAGAATGAAAGCCAGATTGTATGATACCTGTGTATAGACAGCTATGCTACATGGCAGTGAAACATGGTCTATGACTACAGAGGAGATGTGAAGGTTTGAAAGAAATGAAGCCAGCATGCTCCACTGGATGGATAATGTCAGTGTGCATAAAGGACAGAGTATAAATAATTTAAGAGAAAAATTGGGTATAAGAGACATCAGTTGTAATGTGCAAGGGAGAAGACTGCAATGGTATAGTCATGTGATGTGTATGAATGATGACAGCTGCATAAAGAAGTGCCAATCTCTAGTTGTGGAAGGAACGTGTGGAAGAGGTAGATCCAGGAAGATGTGGGATAAAGTGGTGAAAAACGATCTTCAGACATTGGGCCTCACTGAGGAGGTGACAAGAGACTGAGACTTCTGGTGATTTGCTGTGTTTGAGAAGACACATCAAGCTAAGTAAAATCATGGCCATCCATACATACAGGCATGTCGTTTATGACCATGCCACTCACTCCTTGTCTTGCGAGCTTGCAAGTGCTGGTGCCACATAAAAAGCACCTGTTTTGGTGCCACATAAAAAGCACCCATGCTAGTTCCACATAAAAGGCACCTGAGCTGGTACCACATAAAAAAGCACCAGTGCCAGTGCTACATAGAAAGCTCATGTGCTGGTGTCATGTAAAAAAAGCCCCTTGCCAGTGCCACATATAAAGCTCCTATGCTGGTGCCACGTATAAAGCACCTGTGATGGTGCTAAATAATAGTACTGGTGCTGGTGCTCCGTAAAAAGCACCCAGTAAACTCTGTAAAGTGGTTGACATTTGGAAGGGCATCCAGGGATAGCTACCATGCCAAAATAGACAAATGGAGCCTGGTGCAGCTCTCTAGCTGGCCAATGATGATCATGAACCTGGAGGAAGGGTTAGTGCCCATAACCTTTGCAAGATCTCCTAGACCAATAAGGCTGATACCATTAACATTCCTCTCGAATCTTTGCAAATTAATACCTACAGGAAAGACATGAACAGAGGAGGAATCTTAAAAGATGACATTCTGGGAGGGAAGGACTAAGTGTAATGATTAGAGTCTGGGGTTGTGGCAGACACAACAAGTGTGAGGAGAGGAAGAGAAGCCATTAAAGAAGCTGTAGATAGGTAGAGAGAGGAGACAATGCTCTCATGGTCCAGAGGATGGAGCGTGTCTGGAAGTAACTTTAAGTCAATCAGAGAGCCTTTATCGGATGTAGTCAGTCTATGATTTCTCTGCAGAAGCAGAAATTTTCCAGATGTGAGAGCAATACTCTATTGTGGATCTCACTTTAAGCTTTATAGCATGTTAATAATTGTAGGAAGCCGAAGTATCTCTCACTCTGAATTAATGGATCAGTCATTTGTATGTGGTCCTAGCTATTTTAAGGATGCACTGTCACTCAGGAGAGGTCCCTGGTTAGGATCAACATTTGGAGTGGTTGTAAAGGCCCTAGTTGCATGCTTCTTATGATTAAGCAATGGGGAGTGTTATGAAGTTGTTTTCTTGATATGAGAAGTATTTGTGTTTTCTTGCTATTGAAAAAGATAAGACTGGTATGTCCCCATTGGAAGATGCTTTCAATGTCTCTATTCATGGAATTACTGTGGATATGGCATATGGTGCAATGTTCCCAATACATAATGCTTAATTCGGGAAGGTTAGGAGAGTATCGTCTGAGTAAAAGTGGGAATTGTTGGATGTGATAGCTAGTAAGATGAGAGTGTAGATCAAAACTGAACTCTGTGGCATTGATAGAAAGAGGAAGAAAAAGAGTTTTGTAAACCAATACTTTGATAATGTCATATATTGTAGAAAGTTACCTAACTGGCATGTGGTATATTGGTGGGTAGTTTTGATAGATTCCCACAATACATTGTTGTAAGCTTTATTGATGTCAAGGGTAATGGTGACATAGGAGAGTCTTGAGGAGAAAGAGTGAAATTCATGATGTTGGGGAGGGGGCATTGTCATTAAGGCTGTCTTCATTATCTTTGAGATATTAGAAGTGATAGAGAAATAGCTGGCAGGATCAGAGACATTGTCTTTCTTGAGCATACTGTAGTAAATATCAGAGTAAATCCCTGAAGAATGGAGAGATATTGAAGATTTGGTGAAGATAGAAGCTAAAACTCTGGGGTGCAATGTTTGAAGATAATGCAAGAGGCACTCTCAGGGCTGGTGGCCTGTTGGTTTGAAGAGAGAGAGAGAGAGAGAGAGAGAGAGAGAGAGAGAGAGAGA
>NC_068982.1:163643845-163650746 GCF_001194135.2 Octopus bimaculoides
AGAGAGAGAGAGAGAGAGAGAGAGAGAGAGAGAGAGAGAGAGAGAGAAGAGGATGATCTTAGTAGTTGACTGTATTTTTATCAACTCTGAAAGGTTAAAAGGCAAAACTGACTTTGGTGGCATTTGCATTGAAAGAGATAGAGCAAATAGTGACTCTCCAAAGATTCTGCTAATTAACTGTCCTTTAGTTTCATATAAATTTCTTAATATTGGATTATCTGGTATATTTTTGCAATGCAATAACTATTTGCATATTTCAATCTTGATGTCCAATTTTCTATGACTACTCATTTCCATGCTTCCCTTTGTCTACCTTTTCTATACATTGCATATAAGCATATATACTGAAGTGTCTGGCTTTCTTGTATCACATGCTGTTTTGAATTTGGTATTTATTGATAGATGCTCTGATCATCAGTAGTGGGAACAGTCATCATCATCATTGTTTAGTATCTTCTTTCCATGTTGGTATGGGTTAGATAGTTTGAGAGAAGCTGGCCAGACAAGAGCCTGCACCAGGCTCTTGTGTGTTTTGGCAAGGTTTTTATGGCTGGATGCCCTTCCTAACACCAACCACTCTTCAGAGTGGACTGAGTGCTTTTACATGGCACAAGCACAGGCAAGGTCAATTTGATAAGGTTTTTACAGCTAGATGCCCTTCCAAATGCCAACCACTTTACATTGTGGACTGGATGCTTTTTTCAGTGGCACCAGCACTGGCAGGGTCACCAAGTAACTTGCAAGACAAGGTTCCTTTGAGAAGGGAGGGGGAATTGGAGGAGGGGAGCTTGTGTCAGATGATGAAAGGTTATAGTGAGACAGAGAGAGACAGTGTGGGCCTTAAAAGTTTGTTATATTAATAATGAATAGCTACTGAAAATGCCGAAGTCCTTTTCAGGCTTAAGGCATTTTCTGCTCTATACTACTGAGATCATATGTGAGTAAAATAAGTTTAAATGAAATAATTTTAAACCATATCTTTTCAATATGCTGTGGTATAATACACCCACATCCTATTTAAAAAGCATTATCCCCTAACCATAAAAAGTGGTGAATTTGAAATATAATTTGCAAGATAAAATTCAAAATATGAACCTATTAATTTCTTTTGGATATACAAAAGAACAAATTTTATAAGAGAGGAATATGTAACCGACTGAATTGACCTTAGCATATTTTTATCCCTTAATTTTATTAACTGTGATTTTCGGAAATGAAGGAGGATTTGAACTTGATGTTCAAGGATTTTAAGATTTTAAGAATTTTATCTAGGCTCCCTACTATTCCTACTAACTTGCTACTCATGAATAAATTTTTTTATTTATTCACAAGGCAGATATTTTGTTCTTTTTCACCATTGGTTGTTAGCTCCAAGTTGGCTCCATTAAAGCAGACCTTTCATGAAAAACGTACTAACTGTAGTTATACTATACTTCACTACTAAAACTATCTTTATTTATATCTAAGACTACTTTTACTCCATGTGACCCACTCTTATCATGATAGTAGGGTGTAATTTGATTGAAATTTAGTTGCTATTTCTAGCAATTAAAGCTAGCACATAAAGGTTCCATTGATGAATTGTTATAGTGGAATTTTATAGGATAGGTGTATAGTTGATAAAATCATACTCTAGTGTTGTTACCAGGAATGAAAGGCAATACAAACTTTGGTAAGATGTTAGTTTGTTCCTATATATTTTGAAAATATAAAGAATCAAGACCATAAGACAGTTATGCCATTATTTTATTCCCCCACACTGAGTTATACAATACAAAAACAAAAAGATTATTAACATATCTGTACTTGAAACACACTTCCAAATATATATACACCAAAATGAAAGTTTGCTTCTATGTTATTATAATGTGAATATTATTTGGTGAAATAAAACAATAATTTACGAAGATATTTATAATGGTGAATGATGTAGGAATAATGTAGGGATGAAAATAGGATTAATCAATATTTGAATCATTACCTTTCTGCATCAGACACAAAAGAAACATCAATAAGTTGTATTCTATTGTTTGTTTGGTTTATTGATTGGGATTAATGAATGATTAAGTAGAAAAAAAAGTCTATGGATATATATGTATGCGATGCTTTTTCATGCATATATACATATAAATGCATGATTGAATGTACGTATATGTGTATCTGTGCATATATGTGTATTTGTGTGTGTATGTGTATTTATATATATATATATATATATATATATGCTTGTGTGTGTATATGTGTGTGTGTATATATATATAATTTTCATCATCATCAACGTTTTCATAATCATTTTCAGTGTTTACATTTCCATGTTTGTATGGGTCAAACCTGTGCAAGCATGGTTCAGACAAAAGTATATTGGGGTAGAGTTTTTCTAGAGCTGGATACTCTTCTTGTTGCTAACACTACTTGTTTCCTTGTCTCCAAATGAGGTAATAATCTTCTTGTCTATCAAATAACAGACAGCCCAGACATGTTTGAAGTGGAGAATTGTAAACAAATGACACTGTTTAAGGAGCTTTTTGTTTGCAAACATTGCTAAACATGTTAAAACACATCAAGAAACTTGGACCCCCTTTTGCTGTTGATTGCAAGCCAATGACACCAATGACCACTGGCAAGAAGTTATTGTTTATAAATATGAAAAAAAAAACACATAAACACACACATGTTATATACCAACTGCTAGTTCTTATTTGACACTGCCAACCAACTGAGGTTGGTAAATAAACAGATTAAATTGCTATTTTCTTCTGAAGATCTGGTATTTCAATGTGATTATGTAATCATCTACAAAACAATTATGGCAAGACATACTAGTGTATGCTAGTGAAATGTGTGTAAAGGTTATGTAATTTATGATGCTATAGTAAAAAGACAAATCAAATCTTCTGTTTTATTCTGTGCTCAAATATATCATCATCACCATTTCATCATAACCATTTAACATCTGTTTTCCATGATTGCAAGAGTTTGCACATACTCACATGAGTTGGACAGACTGACAAAGTCTGACAAGTCAGAAGCCTGTTCCAGTGTCTGTTTTGGCATGGCTTCTATTGCTGGATGCCCTTCCTAATGCCAACCACTTTGCAGAGTGTAGTGAATAGTTTTTCATGGCACCAGCACTTTGAAAAACTAAAGGGTGTAAAGGGTCCTCTGCAACTGAAAGAGAATAGCAGAGTGGGTGTGATGATTGATTCTAGGTGAGGTGATGACAAAAGGTAAAATATGATGAGAGCAAGAGTTTTATAGTTACAAGAGGTTAGTAGTGGAAAGTATAACAAGGTCTACATTACTGGGGAGGGTGCATGGAATGGACAGATAAAAGTGTAAAGGATTACTGTCAGGGGTTAGTAAGAAAGGAAGAGACAGAATGGTAAAGTTATGAGGTGAGTTGCAAGGTGGGGACCAGGACTGTCCCTCATTATAAAGGCAAATGTCGGCAGAAGGTGTAAGGAGAAGGGAACATGTAAGAGTAAATAGATGAGTGTGGCAAGGATCCTGAGAGAGGCATGAAGGGAAAAAAAATGTAGATGTGTTGTTGGAGTAGACCAGAAAAAGAAAGAGAGTTGAGAGGTACTGAGGTGGTGGACAAGTTGTGGGGAGAGTACTTATGGTGAGTGATGGACAGCAATGAACAAGCATCACAGGTGTGAGATGAGAGATTCGAATGATAGGGTGATGATTGAAGCAAACAGGGAGATGGATAGAGGAGGGAAGGTGGGTACGGGTATAGTAATGAGAATGAGCCAATATTGTGTCTCATAGATTCATAGGTCTTGTAGGAGGTGGCAGAGATATAGTGTTGTGGAGTGGTTGGTCATATTTTGTGAGTGGTTAGGAAATAGGGGACTGAGATATATTAGTGATAGAGAAATAAAATGATTGAAGTGAACAGAGAAATGGGTGAAAGGGGGAAGGTGACCATAAGGTATCTTAAGAAGGTGGATTAATAGTGTATAGCATGGCAGTAAATATAGGCTTGGCAAGATACAGTGTGTGTGTGTGTGTGTGTGCGCGCACGTGTGTAAGAGGCTAAATCAGCAGGAATGGATCCTGCTAAGCACAGACCACTGTAGCTAAAGCTCATGCAGTTGAACAGTGTCTTCAAGTAAGTCAGTATGAGCAGTACACATAAGCCATACTAATGAAGAATGCACTACCTAACATAGATTAATGGCTAGTAACTCAAAAACAGAAGAGCATCTGGGGAAGAAAGACATGGAAACTAAAGGACCCCACCGATGATTGTAAAGGAATTCTAGCTGATGTGCATAACAATAGGGCAGAGAAGACAGAGACTTAGAGCATAGATAACAACTGGAAAATCTTGTGAGATAATCTTTTGAGAGATACTGATCTGTCATGTGGCAGATGCAAGGTCCCAACCAGACAGAAAGTAATATGGTGGTGGAATGATATGGTAGACAGAGTTATCAAAACTAGACATCATACACATATTATGAACATTTTCAACACAGTAAATAAACCAAAATCCAAACAAAATACTGCCTGTACCCAAGGTACACAGAACTACATCCAGTATGCAGTGAAAACATGCAATAAAAATGAAGATCACTCAATAATAATAATAATAATAATAATAATAATAATCATAATAATAATAATAATAACAATAATAATAATAATATCATTATTTGCCTCAAGGGTGGCAAGTAAGAGACCATTATACAGATAAATTTCAGAAACAAAGCAAGTTTTACAGAAATAAATTATGAAAAACAAGCAATATAAATAGTATAAAGAAAACAATTGTCATGTGATGCATATGGACGAGGACAGCTGTTTAAAGAGGTGCTTATCTCTAACTGTGGAGGGAACCTGTGGTAGACCCAGGAAGACATGGAATGAGGTGGTGAAGCATGATCTTTGAACTTTGAGCCTCACAGAGGCAAAGTGGCTGAGCTCCTTTTGAACATTGGGCCTCACAGAGGCAAAGTGGTTGAGTTCCTTCTGAGTGTTGGGGCCCATGGATGCAATGACTGAGACCTTTGGCATTATGTTGCGCTTGAGAAGAAGACCCATCAAGCCAAGCAAAATCGCCGTTGTAGCAGATACTGGTGTCACACAGATTGGCACCCATGCTGGTGGCATGTAAAAGCACCCTGGTGTCATGCAAATGGCACCCATGCTGGTGGCACATAAAAACACCCTTTAGACTCTTGGAGTGGTTGGCATTAGGAAGGGTATCTAGCCATAGAAAGCCATGCCAAATCAGACTGGAGTCTGATGCAGCCTTCCAGCATGCCAACCCAGTCAAACTGTCCAACCTATGCCAGCATGGACAATGGATAATGATGATGATGATGATGAATAGCAAAAACAAAAAGAAAAATGACATAATAGTAACATTATGGAAACTGAAAAGAGAAACAATCCTTGAAATAATACATGCTTACAAATGAAAAGAAATGTATTTAACCAAAAGCTCAGCGCTTACATACATACAGTGAGGGATTTCTCTACATGGTCACTCTAGCAACTATGACATTTAACATTGGTACATAGCCACATATTTTGGGGAAGGACATGGTCAGTTGGGTCAACTCCAGTACTTGACTGGTATGTTTTTTTAGCAACAGTAGGGGAATGAAGGACAAATTCAACTCCAATAATAATATTAATTCATATATTTAACAGAGGGACAATACATAGACACAAAAACCATTTAAATGCACTACCAATGATGAAACTCTGTAATAAAAGAAGTTAAAAACAAATTTACTGTTGTTGTTGTTTCTTTTCACTCGCCACAGGTCAAATGTCCTTGAGCATATTTATCATCTTCATCAACATTTAAAGTTCATTTTCCATGCTGGCATGGGTTGGATGGTTTGACAGGAACTGGTAAGGCCAGGGTCCGCATCAGGTTCCATAGTCTGTTTTGGCTGGCTTTGTTCAGCTGGGTGCCCTTCCTAATGCCAACCACTTTACAGAGTGTACTGGATACTTGTTACATGGCACCATCGCCAGTGCTTTTTATGTGGAACCATTATCAGTGCTTTTTACATAGCATCATCAAAAGTGCATTTTACGGGGCACCATCATTAGTGCTTTTTACATGGAACCATCACCAGTGCATTTTATGTGGCACCTTCACCAGTGCTTTTTATGTAGAACCAACATCCACACCTCGTCTATATTCAAAGATATTTCAGCCATGATCAGCATATCATTTTGTATATCCATAACTATATTTTTCAATGTACTCTAGACTACTTTTAAAAAAGGAGATGATGAAGTGAGAGAAAGTTGGCTATTGTTTTTAGCAGATCATGCCACTATGTAGAGATTGGTTTGAGAAAACAAAATAGTAGTGGATGATGATAATGATGTTGATGACGAAGATGATTGCATAGATGTTGTAAGTCAAACTGTCTTACTTTTTTAGTTGCATCAGAAGTATTGATTTTTTATATCTACCATTGATACATCGTTATTTTGTTTTTATCAGCCACTCTACCAAGTTGTCACTGCATTGTTTCTAAGTAAAGAAAACAAAAAACAAAAAACAAAAAGACAAAAACAAAATTGCAACAATGTTTATAACAAAAAACAGTAATGATACTTTAGTTCTCTAAAATTACCATCGTAAATATATAACTATCATTTTTTTGTCTCTTTATTATTTTGCATTTTAGATAAGATAATTAGTTTTATTACTTTAAGATGCTGTTGGGATTTAATTTGGGCCAAAATAACTTAGTTGGAAACTTAGCTGAAGGATAATGATCAGTTAATGACAACCTCCTAGATACAATAATAATAAATAAAATCTAGCTTCAGTTCACACACACACACACACACACACACACACACACACACATGCTCACACACACACTCATACCTATGATCTTTATTAGTTTACTTGTTT
>NC_068982.1:163650756-163652391 GCF_001194135.2 Octopus bimaculoides
TATATATATATATATATATATATATATATATATATATATATATGTATGTATACATATTGTATATAAAACCAGTTGTCAACTTTATTTGTATTCATATGTGAGCATCTATGTGTGCTGATGTAGACTTCTTTGACTTTCTGTGTGTGTATGCATAGGTATGTGTGTGTTCATTATGTGTGTGTGTAAATACATATATATAAGTATATCTGTATATCTGCACATATCTGCGTATATGTGTATCTATGCACAAATATGTATGTAATCATTTTTTTTACGTGTTTTGTACCTATATACATGTCTCTATGTGCAGATACAGGGATTCTCATGTGTATATATGTGTGGCTGTCTGTTTTCATGTCCCTATACATACATATGTGTGTCTGTGCATTTGTTCTGTTTTTTTCAAAATAAAGTTTTATATATTTATATATGTGTTAGTCTTTGGGTGGGGGTTTTTCACCTTCAAACTGTATTGCATTATTATATATATAATATGGTTCAGCATGTAACCAATTTTCTATGTCAGCGTGTCTTAACTGGGGTTCCCTGGAACCTTAGGGTTCCGCAAAAGGTTACTGGGGGTTCCATGAGAAAGAGTGAGAGAAGCTAATGCTAATTTCATGATTGTAATATTACTATACATGCCATGCACAACATATTATTGGTTATTGTAATATTGTAATATAGACATCATCCTGGCGGTGAGCTGCCGGAAATGTTGGCATGCTGGACGAAATGCTTAGGGGTATTTTGTCTGTCTTTATGTTATGAGTTCAAATTCTACTGAGGTCGACTTTGTCTTTCACCCTTTCAGGGTCAATAAATTAAGTACCAGTTGTGTACTGGAGCCAATCTAATCGACTGGCCCCCTCCGTTGAAATTTCAGGCCTTGCACCTAGAGTAGAAATGAATATAGACATCATCCTATCTAACCTATTATTATTATCAAAAAAATATAACAACCATTGGGGATATATTTAGTGATATCTGTAATTTATCTGTATATATTTAGTGATATCTGTAATTTATATATATATATATATATAGATATGTATATAAATATGATATTTACCACGTGAACTACAATGAAAAAATATGAGAAAGATATGGTATATAATTTTTTTTTTTTGTGTCGGGGGTTCCTTGAGACATGTAATTTATTTTAAGAGTTACACAAGGGTAAAAAGGTCGAGAAACTCTGCTCTGTATATTTAAATACTTTCTGCAGAAAGGGGAACTCCAATTGAGAAACACTGCTCTAAAGCATAAATATACTGAATTCAAACGACAGGCTATTAGTGTCGCTATGCCTAAGTAAAATCATAACATGCACACACACTCAATCATATATGTAGGTATCCATCAAACTATTTATCTCTATTATTTATGCATGTATCAATATGTATGTAAATTGGTATGTATCTATACAGGTGTGGCTGTGTGCTAAGAAACTTACTTTCCAACTATATGGTTCCAGGTTCAGTCCCACTGCATGGCACCTTGGGCAAGTGTCTTCTATTATAGCCTTGGGTTGACCAAAGCTTTTTGAGTGGATTTGGTAGAAAGAAACTGAAAGAAGCTCATTGTATATATATATATATATGTGTATGTATATATATATATATATATATATAT
>NC_068982.1:163652669-163654585 GCF_001194135.2 Octopus bimaculoides
TATATATATATATATAAATATACATATGTATATATATATATATACACTCTCTGAGTGGTTGGCGTTAGGAAGGGCATCCAGCTGTAGAAACTCTGCCAAATCAGACTGGAGCCTGGTGTTGCCATCCGGTTTCACCAGTCCTCAGTCAAATCGTCCAACCCATGCTAGCATGGAAGGTGGACGTTAAACGATGATGATGATGATGATGATGATATATGTGCTTGTGTATGTGTGTGCATGTGCATGTATGCATGATGCCTGCATCTTTATCTTTTCTGCAGCTGCTCCTACTTCTATATTATGCAGGGTTGACATGTATCTCCTCTACTGCAAAGTGTTTGAGCCTGTTGCTCTATCATACTTTAGGCTCGCAATATCTGGAATGAACCCACCTTTTCCTCTCTCTCAAATATAACTCCTCTCACTTGAGAGAGAGATTTTCCACTTCTTTTTTCCTTGTCTTGCAACCTTGCTGGTCTAGTGGTACCAAAAAATCACTCAGTTGACATTGTAAAATGGTTGGCATTGGGAAGGGTATCCATGCCAAAGCAAGAGCTCAATACAATCCTATGGCTCATTATCAGATCTTGTCAAACTATCCATCTCATGCCAGCATGGAAAGTACACATTAACCCTTTAACATTCACATTATTCTCTCAAATGTTATGCTTATTTATTTATATCTTTTTGAATTAATCATGCATTATCGTCATAGCTTCGAGATTTCAATGATTCATTTTTAGAATGATGTTGTTGGGTAGGCGTGAGAGGCTAGATCTGGCTGGTTCAGACATAGAGCAGGTAGAATATTTGGGCCAGATATGGCTGGTTTAAATGCTAAAGGTTTAAATAATGATGATGAGTATGATGACAATAATCCTTTCTACTATAAGCACAAGGCCTGAAATTTGGCAGGGGCATTGACAACTACATAGACCCCAGTACTCAACTAGTACTTAATTTATCGACCTTGAAAGGATTAAAGGCAAAGTCGACCTTGGCAGAATTTGAACTCAGAACGTAGTGACAGGCGAAATGCCGCTAAGCATTTCGTCCAAAGTGCTAACAACTCTGCCAGCTCGCTGACTTATGATGACAATAATGATGATGATGGTGATGTTTATGCACACATGCACAGGCACACATGCATGCACAGGTACATGCACACACACATGCACAGGTACATGTACACACACACAAACACATGCACACACATTTATAACAAACAACCTAAGTACTTGCTCACACTGAATTAACACAAACATGTTTTGAGATTCGCACCTAAATCATCCAGTCATAACACATCTTTTACAATTCAATTATTCTGAGACTGACAAACACCTTTAAAAGTCGCCTACAATATTTGCAAACATAATACAATAAGAGTAATTAACGAATGAAGAACCTTAACTGAATTAATAAATGTAGAACCTTAACCTTAACTAAATCAATAAACCTAGAATGAATAATCATATTAATAACACACCCTCACCAAAAAAAAAAAAATAATAACTAATGAAGAACCATAAAAATAACTAAACAATAAGCAAAACAAAAAACAACAACTAAATAATGCCAAATAATAAGCAAACACAAAACCACAACAACATCAATGAATCATAAAAACTGAGTTGTAGCAGCCCTCACCTGCAGACCACAATGGCATGAAACTTGAGTTGTAAGCTAGAAATTCAGATCCAATATGCTAAAAATACAGGGTGGCCCAAAAGTAGGTGTATGATTATTCAACTATCTCTTTTGCATTCATATATTAACAGTTTAAATCTCAATTATAAAAAAAATATGAAACCATTATTCTGTGCTAATTGTAAGATTGGAATTTAAAGGTAATAAAATGTTTTAAAAGAAATTTAAAGTGCCTACGTGATAACTGTAAACCTACTTTTGGGCCACCC
>NC_068982.1:163656292-163658755 GCF_001194135.2 Octopus bimaculoides
ATATATATATACTACACTCTTGGAGTGGTTGACATTAGGAAGGGCATCCAGCTGTAGAAACTCTGCCAAATCAGATTGGAGCCTGGTGTAGTCTTCGGGTTCCACCAGTCTTCAGTCAAATCGTCCAACCCATGCTAGCATGGAAAGCGGATGTTAAACGATGATGATGATGATGATATATATATATATATATATATATATATATATATACACACACACATATATATGGATGTATACATATATGTGTGTGTGCATATATTCTTTTACTTGTTTAAGTCATTTGACTGTGGTCATGCTGGAGCATTCCCTTAAAGGGTCTTTTAGTTGAAGAAATAAACCCCAGGACTTATTCTTCGTAAGCCTAGTAATTATTCTATCAATTTCTTTTTCTGAACTCCTAAGTTATGAGAATGTAAACACACCAACATCGGTTCTCAAATGATAGTAGGGGAATAAAAAAACACACACACACACATAAATATATACATATGACAGGCTTCTTTCAGTTTCCATCTGCCAAGTCCACTCACAAGGCTTTGGTCAACCCAAGGCTGTAGTAGAAGACACCTACCTAAGGTGCCACACAGTGGGACTGAACCCGGATCCGTGTTATTGGGAAGCAAGCTTCTTACCACATAGTCATGTCTGCACCTTAATATATATATGTATACACAGACACACTCTCATGTATATGTACATATATATAACCTGTACAGTAAATATATAAACAGGGCTAATTTAGCTATTTCTCCACAGATGAAAAAAAATGATTAATAACCTTAATTGATTTTTGAATCTTATTGGCCGCTCATCAGAGGTATCTTCATCAATTTGATCAATCCCAGTGAAATAAGCTGTCAATTTGTTTACATACTCAACAATTACGGTAGCTACAGAAAATTGAGGTTATTAATTTGCATACTATAAGTGTTTATACTGTATTTAATATCAGGAACCTGTCAACGACGATCTCAGCCCTCACAGTATCCAGGTACATATGTATATATAAATACATATATCTATATACATTCAGTTTAATACACCATCAACTTAGATATAAAGTCCCAGTGAACATGAATTTTATAATAGACTCCTCACTACTCTCAGTATTGAATTAATAAATATTTGTCAGTAAATACTCTACTGTTAATAATAACCTCAACTGAACATTTTCATACACAGATATATATATATATACATACACACACAGGCATGGCTGCATGGTAAGAAACTTTGCTTCCCAAGCACATGGTTCTGGGTTCAGTCCCACTGCATGACACCTTGGGCAAGTGTCTTCTACTATAATCTCAGGCCGACCAAAGCCCTGTGAGTGGATTTGGTAGATGGAAACTGAAAGAAGCCCGTAATATATATATATGTGTGTGTGTGTGTGTGTATATATATATATATATACATATACATATTTATATATATGTGTATATATATATACATCATCATCATCGTCGTTTAACGTCTGCTTTCCATGCTGGCATGGGTTGGACGGTTTGACTGAAGACTAGTGTGCCAGAAGGCTGCACCAGGCTCCAATCTGATCTGGCAAAGTTTCTACAGCTGGATTCCCTTCCTAACGCCAACCACTCTGAGAGTGTAGCAGGTGCTTTTACATGCCACCGGCATGAGGGCCAGTCAGGCAGTACTGGCAACGACCACACTCAAAAGATGTTTTTTACGTGCCACCTGCATGGGAGCCAGTCTGGCAGCACTGGCAATGACCACACTTGAATGTTGTTTTTCATGTGCCACCAGCAGCACATGTGCCAGTAAGGCAACAATTGCAATGATCAGGCTTGAATTGTGCTTTATATGTGCCACTGGCATGGGAGCCAGTCAGTGACTCTGGCAACGATCATACTTGAAAGGTGCTTTTAACGTTCCATTGGCACAAGTGCCAATCAGGTGGTACTGTCATTAGCCCCATCAGCAATTTTGATTTCACTTGCCTCAACAGGTCTTCGCAAGCAAAGTTTATTGTCCAATGAATGAAGGGTATTCATAAGTGGGCTGGTTATACAACACTGGCATAGGCCACGGGTTATGGTTTCATTTAGCTTGTTGGGTCTTCTTAAGCACAGCATATCTCCAAAGGTCTCAGTCACTAGTCATTGCCTCGGCGAGGCCCAATGTTGAAAGGTTGTGCTTCACCACCTCATCCTAGGTCTTCCTGGGTCTACCTCTTCCACAGGTTCTCTCAACTGCTAGGGTGTGACAGTTTTTCACACAGCTGTCCTCATCCATTCACAACACATGACCATACCGGTGCAGTCGTCTCTCTTGCACACCACATCTGATGCTTCTTAAGTCCAACTTTTCTCTCAGGGCACTTACACTCTGTCATGTATGCACACTGACATTACACATCCAGCGGAGCATACTGGCTTCATTCCTTGCAAGCTTACGCATGTCCTCAGCAGTCACAGCCCATGTTTCACTGCCATGTAGCAT
>NC_068982.1:163659103-163663223 GCF_001194135.2 Octopus bimaculoides
TATATATATATATATATATATATATATATATGTACTTACATATGTGTGTCTGTGCTTGAAATCACATGTCAAGCTAAGTAAAAGCATGGCTACCCTTGCATACAGGCTCATCACCTACAACCTCCTCCAGCTGAGTTGCCCTAATCTTGCAGGGTTGTAGGTGTTGGTGCTACGTAAAAAAAGCACCCACGTTGGTGCTGCATAAAAGCACCCAGTATGCTCTGTGAAGTGGTTGGCATTAGGAAGGGTATCAAGCTGTAGAAACCATGCCAAAACAGAGAGGGAGCCTGAACAGCCCTTCAGCTGGTCAGTTCCTATCAAACTGTCCAACCCATACCAGCACGGAAAACAGACGTTAAATAATGACAGTGATGATGATGATGATGATGATGATGATGATAATGATGATGATGGTGGTAGTGGTAGTGGTGGTGGTGGTATACAAGGTGTGGAGAACAATCTATCGTCAGAATTATGTAAGAATGAAAACAACACTGACATTTCATTTTAACAGATGTATTTACCAAAATTACATAAAAATATCTTGAAATACTAAAGAGTAAATTTATTCACTAAAGATGCCATAGGCTTCAACTATGGCCTCCAGATGACTTTGGAATCTTCTACAATTCTTCTGGATGGTCTTTTTAATTTGGTGAATGCTACCATAATCCTTGCATTCAGTTCATCTTTGGTGTTACAAGGAGTTTTGTTGTCTCTTGCTCAATTGCACCTCACACAAAATAGTCAAAGGGGTTGCAGTCTGGGGAGTTAGGTGGCCAGATGTTAGAGATGGCGTGGTCACAGAAATTGTCTGACAGCCATGACTGGGTTCTCCTGCTTGTGTGGCATGGTGCAGAGTCCTGTTGCCAGACATAGGGTCTTCCAGCAGCTACCCTCTTGACCCAGAGCAGCACTACCTCCTCCAGGTACTTGATGTAGGCCTCCATGTTGAGTCTGAGGAAAATGACTGGAAGCATAACATTGCCATCACTAGTGATCACTCCAAACATTATGATGTTGACTGGACGTTAGATTTTTATCACTCTTGGTACATGTCCTCAGATTACACTCCGCAGATTGACACCCAAACACTCTGAAATGATTGTATTGGAGCTTCTGGCACAAATACCAAGCAATACAGCATGTTTTTCCAAATTTTTGGAAGAGTGAATTGCATCATGGTGATGTTTTCCTAACAGGTGGTGCCCAACTAACCCTACTATACTGTGTAGTTGCCAAAATCAACAACAAACTATGTACATGCATAAAAGGAAAAATATAAAATAGCAACAATTTATCCATCACACCTGGTATATGTATATATATATATATATATATATACACATACGCACACACATAAATGTATGTAAATATATATGTGTACATATGTGTTGGTTTGTATATGCATAAATACACACATAATTATATACACAGATGTATATATTTATATATTTATATGTATGTAAATACACGTACACACACACATTTATTCATATATATATATATATATATATATATATATCTTTGTATAATTGTGAATGTATCCACACACACACACACTCATCTGCATACACTCACACATTCACACATATCCACACCTACACACAAACCTACATACACAGACATATATATATAAACATATTTAATTTTAGAAAATAGAAGACAAACAATGTCATTGATATTTCAAAATCTGAAAGAGTTGATAGTTCTTTTAAAGTTTTACCAGAGACCAGCTTCACTAGACTGTCAGACTGTCGGTTCTGTAATTGTTAGTGCTAGTAATATGCTTAAAGCTAGTGTATGTGTGTGCTATAGTGACTAGTGTACAGGTGGAGTTTATAGAAGAGACATTTGTTGAATTGTCGTATTTTGAAGTTGGGTTTAAAGATACATTATTAATTAGGAATGGAAAGTATGTGGAGAAGGGAGAAACAATGTCTGGAGAAAGAAAAGTAAATGGGTTTGCAGACAACTGAAATAGCTGTTTAGCTTATGTTCTTAGACAATTAAATTCTTGAGACAGCAGAAGACAACACACAGGCGCGCGCACACACACACACACACACACACACACACACACACACACACACACACACACACACACGTACGTATGTACGTATGTATGTATGTATGTAGGTATGTAAGCTGATGATCTTGCCCTCATAGCAGAATCTCAGGAGTGGAAACAAAACCTGTAATCAGAGGGTCTTAAAGTTAACTTAGCAAAGACCAAAATCCTAGTAAGCAAGAAATCAAACAGTACCCTAGTGACTTATGTAAATAGCCTTGTTTGATATGTAGGAAGGGTGTAGGTAGAAATTCCATTTGGTGTACCCAGAGCAAGCTTGGGACACACAAGAGATGCAGTAAAATAGTAGGAAGGTTAACAGAAAGAAGTGTTTGTATATGGAAGATGTACAAGAGTCATAAAGACTACAGATATTTGAGAAACTGATTCCCTTGGAGGTAGTAGTAGATAATTTCTGCTACCTTGGTGACCTAATTAGCAGTGGAGGAGGATGTATCGAAAATACAATTGCTAGAATAAGAATAGGATGGAGAAAGTTCAGAGAACTTTTACCTCTGTTGGCAACCAAAAGTCATTCTTTCTGAGCAAAAGGAAGTTTGTATGATGCATGTGTTTGAACTGTAATGCTACATGGTTACCGAATGCAGCAGACATATGAAGACAAGTGAGGAAGAAAACGGGTCTGCTCTGCTGGATGTGCAATGTCAGTGTGCATATGCAATAGAGCACTAGTGTATTGAGAGAAAAGTTAGGTACAAGATGGATTAGATGCAATATGCAAGAGAGAAGATTGTTCATATGTGCAGATGGATAAGGACAGTTGCATAAAGAAGTGCTGATCACTTGAAGTGGAGGAAAGTTGTGGAAGAGTGAGACCCAGGAAGATATGTGATGAAGTATTGAAGGCTGATATCAAAATGCCGAACCTTATGAAGGAAATGACAAAAGACCAAGATATATGGTGCAGTGTTGTATTCAAGAAGACCTGACCACCACAACAGAGTTAATATCTAAGACCAAGGTGTAAAAAGAATTGGTGCTGATTCCATGTAGAAATCACTGGTGCTGGTACCGCATAAAATGCACTGGTGCTGGTGCAGTGTAAAAAGTACTAGTATTGGTGCCATGTGAAAAGCACTGGTGATGGTGCTGCATAAAAAGCACTGATGATGATGCCACGTAAAAAGCACAGGTGATAGTGCCACATAAAATGCACTATCACCTGTGCTTTTTACGTGGTATCATCATGTGCACACACACATCCAAAATTGATAATCACAACTAAACTCACAGTGCTCTGAGACAACAGACTGACATTTCTCACCAAATGAAGGAAGTCAAATATCAAGATTTTATTAATGAGGCTCTTGTCAAATGATGTCATGCAGCCTCATTCCTCATTGAAATTGAGAACTGCACCTGCAGTTTCTCAGCAAGATAAGTGTGCTATTTCTTGCAGAAATAACTGAAGAAAGCCATTTGGGAGAGACCCATGGCAACTGACTCTGGCTCAATGTAGTTGAAGTTGACAAGAAAACACAGATGGAACCCTTCTGATGACAAGGCTAATTCAGTCTTCACTGCTTTGCTCAGGCAAAGCAAACAAGCTAACTGGCAAAATGCTTGTAACCATAAGATACTGGCTGAAAATGCAGTGGGGATACTAACATTGCAATAACTTTAATCACCACCAAGAAAAGACATTGGAATATCTTTAAGTAATGCTTGCAGTTTCTGCTTCAGACAAAGCATTTCTGATATTTATTTCACCAATGTGTGTGTGTATGTGTGAGTATGTGTGTGTGCATGTATACACACATACATAGATATATATGAAAATACATAAATACATACACATATATGACTATGAGCATGCTTATTTACATGTTACTAATTGTATAATGTTAGTTACTGATTAATAAAATCTCTTATTAGCTTTGGGATATTTACTCCATTGCATTATATATGGTTTATATTTACATTTCCACTCAACCATATTTTCATGTTTGCTAATTTTTCAGTTTTAGGTTGTTCTTAGTTTATTACTATCATTATTATTATTATTATTATTATTATTATTATTATTAT
>NC_068982.1:163663233-163669293 GCF_001194135.2 Octopus bimaculoides
TATTATTATTATTATTGTTGTTGTTGTTGTTGTTGTTGTTGTTATTTTTGGTGTTGTTGTTGTTGCTGTTGTTTTTGTTTTAGTTGTTATTATAGTTATTATTGTTATTTAAATGTTGCACAGTATCCAATATTGTGATGTTGTTGATTGAAGATATTGTGTCTACCGGGGGTTTGTACTGTCTTTCAAGTCACAACGAGGACCTCAGAAAGACAGTACTTTGAGCAATATACATGAAGTTCCAAGTAATATTAATTTTTGCAATATACTTTGATTGTAGGGTTTTTCTAAAATTTTCAGATGTTTCTTCAGATTGGGTGGTATTGAACCCAATGCTCCAATGACAATACGGACGACCTTTATGTTTGACTCTCGTAGTTGCCATTTCTTGGCGATCTCAATTCTCAGGTCTCCATATCTGTCGACCTTTTCTTTCATCATGATGTGTTGATCTCTTGGCACTGCCATGTCAATTATTAAGCTCTCTTGTTTGTCCCTCCTAAAAGTTACTATATCTGGCCTTCAGTATCCTAACACCTTGTCTGTCTGGAAGTCAAAGTCCCAGAGGATTTTCCGGTGTATGTTGGTATCGAGCATCTGTTACCTCGTATCCATACTTTTGGCATTATTATCATTGTTATTCACAACAGATTAGACTGTTGGAAAAGAAAAATTCCTAGCATTGTGTTACAAGTAACCTTAGATGCCAAGAACCCTTCTAAGTATCCTAGCTGTCTCTAATAACATTGTTTTCTGGAGCTGTACTAAACTGGGTTTTATGCCTATTTCCTCTATCCATATGTTCAAGTCTTTAGGGATAGTCCTAATGCACCTATAACTACTGGGATACATTTTACCTGCACTTTCCATAATCTCTGTAATTCACTGGCTAGGTGCTGGTATTTTGCTATTTTTCTTTACCTCTCATATTGATTTTTTTCATCATTTGGGACTCTAAAGTCAATTATGTAGCACTTTTGATTCCCTATATCTACTAAATCAGACCTTCTAGCTTCTATTACTCTGTCAATCTGAATGTTAGAGTCCAACAACATCTTATATTAATTACTTTCTAGTACTTTACTAGGTTCATGTCCATACCATTTATCAATATGTTGAAATCCTAGCTTTCTAAATAACTCCCAGTGGATTACTCTCCCTATGTTGTCACATATTTTCTTGCATTCTTTTTGTGCCAGCATGCTACATTCACCTACTATACGAGTAACACTTTCCTCTTTTGATTTGCATACCCTACACTGGGAATCTACTTGGTTTTTGTCTATCTTGGTTTTTATCTAATTAGTCCTTAATGCTTGATCTTGTACTGCTACTAACAAACTTTCTGTCTTCCCTTTCAGCCTTCCTTTCTGCAACCATAACCATGTCTCACTACTACTATTTGTTGCAACTATCTTTGGGAATCTACCATGCAAAGCCTTCTCCTGTCAGTCAGATAGCTTTTGCTCTTTTCTCTGCTTTTTAATTTCGTTTTTTCTTTTTTTTTTGTGTGGTTTCCCTATGTCTTGCTGTGACTCTGGCAGCTTTTAATAAACTTTCTTCACTATTACCTACGTAAGAGTCTGTATCTACTCTAGATAACTCCAAGTCTTCTACTGAGATTAACTCTTCTACTGAGATTAACTCTTCTACTGAGATTAGCTCTTCTACTGAGATTAACTCTTCTACTAAGATTAACTCTTCTACTGAGATTAACTCTGCTACTGATATTAACCCTTTTTCACCTTCTTTTCTAGGCAAGTATGATCTTGCTACTCCTATTCTTGGGTGGAGTCCTCCATTCATATTGAATTCCTTTCTAGTTCTTCTGTCTAGCTTTGCTAATTCAGTTTTTGTCTAATCTACAAAAGTTGCTGAGTATCTAAGTAATGATACTGCCTTCTGATACTGTCTCCAAGGACCCAACAATAATTGGCACTATCTTTACTGTCTTCCTTTTCCATAGCTAGGCTACTCTGTACTTAAGAGGGTTGTATTTATCTATTCTTTTGCCTTCCTTCTTGACTATTCATAGGTCAAAGAGGCACACAACTTCAACTATATAGCGCATGTGGTGCATATTATTATACTTTCGGAGGTCAATAAAATTAGTACCATTTGGGTGCTGGGAATCAATGCAATCTATTACCCTTCCCACTAAAATTTCAGGTCTTGTACCTATAGTAGAAAAGATTATTATTATTATTATTATAATTATTATTATTGATTTGACTCAGGTTTGTTCTTATTCCTGGTAGTATTTATGTGGGTAGTGAGTTACTACCTGTGATCTTAGGTATCCGTAAGCTTTCAATAGTTTTTCAGGTGCTTAGGAATCCCTGATAATCTTTCCTGTACCTCAGAGGCAAATGTTCCATAGAAGCACTACAGGACATTCTTTTCCAATCTCCTTCAACCATTTGTCTATATCTTTGCTTACAGTTCCCAATGCACCAATAATTACAGGTACAACCTGTACAGTTTTCATATTCCAAATTCTTGCAATTTCAAATTTTAAGGGATTATATATTATTGTTGTTGTTGTTGTTGTTATTATTATTATTTAATTGACTTTTGTTTTGCATTTGTACAAGTGGGATCCAAGTCTCACCCAGAGACCTCAAGAGACGACAAGTTAGAAGTTCATGTAGGTGTTATGCCTAGGGTACCATATATTTGGATTTGTACATAGTGTTGTTCTAGAGAATGTTTAAAAAATCATAAGAAAATTGTGTTTGTTTTAAAATTTGAGATCACATCGACAGTATTTTACGTAGGATATGGGCAGTTCCCATGAGCACTATCTTTTGAACTTCAGCCATTTTGGGGTTTCCTGGTATCTGAGCTAGGTAGTAATCAGCTCGTTTCGCTGTCATTCCCAGGACACCTATGACAATAGGTATTATTTTAGTCTTCAGGTTCCACATTTTGCTAATTTCTATTTCAAGATCTTTATATTTGCTCAGTTTTTGGTAGGTCTTGACAGATACGTTTATATCGATTGGGACAGTCATATCAATTATTATTATTATTATTATTGTTATTATTATTATTATTATTATTATTATTTCTATTATTATTATCATGGTGATGAGCTGGCAGAACCCAAAAGAATGAAAGGCCAAGTCAACCCTGGCAGCATTTGAACTCAGAATGTGAAGTCAGAAGAAATGCTGCTAAGCATTTTGTCCAGCATAGTAACAATTCTGCAGCCTTAAGGATTATTATAACTATTAAGGGAGCAAGTTGGTAGAAATGTTGGTGACTCAGGCAAAATGCTTATAGGCATTTCTTCTGGCTCTTTACATCAGAGGTTGATGGAATCAACTAGCCCTGCACCTTCCCCCCACTCCCATAGTAGAAAAGATTATTATTATTATTCATAATTTTTGGCTCTTATCTTCACCATAACTTCTAGCTCTTAGGCACCATCATTGGTCACCTACTATTTATCTTTAATATATATATATATATATATATATAAATAAATCCCTATTCACAGCCTGTCATGTATCATATCATCATTCATCACTTACTATTATTATTATTATTCAGATCTCTGTGACTTACCATAGACGAAATCCTCATTTTAGTTTATTTACTGTTAGGTTTATTCCTTATTTCATATACTTGATATATTTCACACTACCCTTCAACATTCCACACCTTTAATTTTTTTATTGATAATTTATTTTTTCTCTTTTATTCTTAACTTGCTTATATTTCTACTTTTATTTTACAATGTTTTTATAATGTTTATGTGTTTATATTTTCATTTTGATTTCTTTTTAATTTGTTTACTTTTTAATATTTTTCATTGCTGTTTTTATTTTTGTTTTACATTTTAAATGATTTATTCTCTATTTCTGGTCTCATTATTTTAAATCTTATAATTTACTGTTTATCATTATATTTTATATATATTTTATATTTTGTGATTTGACATTATTATTCTATATCTGATTGATATATTTCTCAGCTTATTTGATATATATTATTCCAAGTTGTATTTCTCGCATGAAATTTTCGTTATTTCTTTCATTAAATTTTTATTCATAACATTTTTATAATTTTATTTGTCATATATATTATATTTCTTTTTTTTTTTTAAATATGTTCCTTTTTTATTCCATTTTCCTATCTCGATTTTTACAATTCCACTTTAAATTTCCTCTTTATATTTCCATATTATCATTTATGTTTGCATTTTATATATATCAAAGTTTTTCAATATTTTAACTGTTTAGAGTACTTTCTAACACACCTGAAACTTCATTCATCATATTATACACATCCAGACACAGACATGTCTGTGTGGTTAACAAATTTGCTTTTGCAGCCACATGGTTCCAAGTTCAGTTCCACTATGCAACTCCTTAGGCAAGTATCTTCTGCTGTTGCCCTGGGTTGATCAATGCCTTCTGAGTGAATTTAGTAGAAAACTGTGGAAGTATGTCATATGTATGTATGTATGTATGTATGTATGGATGGATGGATAGATGTGTGTGTCTGTGCACATGCGTGTGTGTGTGTGCATGTGTGTATATATGTGCCTGTGAGTGTGTTTGTGTGTGTTTGTGTATGTGTCTGTGTGTGTATGCTTGTCCCCACACCATCACTTGACAATTGATGTTTGCTTATTTATGTCCTCTGTGACTTAACAGTACAGCAAAATAAGTACTGGGAAGCAATTTTTTTCACTAAATCCCTTGAGGCAGTGCTCCAGCAGGACTGCAATCCAATGAGAGAAACAGGTTAAAGAATAAGACAATCTACATTTGCTCTACTCCAAAATAGTTCTAACCTTGAAGCCACCTTATGACTTAACCCACATACACCCCCAATGCTTATTATCAAGTAAACTCAATATCCATTTTCATACCTTATCCTACAATTACCCCATTCATACATTTAACTACTTCAACATTAACCTTTCCCTTTCTAAACTATTCACTAGTTACATGTCATCTCTTGATTAACCAACTTACAAGTATATTTAACTATAAATTATCATCATCATTGTCTTCATCAACATTTAACATCTATTTTCCATGCTGGTATGGGTTGGATGGTTTGACAGGAACTGACAAGGCCAGGGACCACACCAAGTTCCATAGCCTGTTTTGGCTCAGTTTCTACAGCTGTATGCCCTTCCTAATGCCAGTCACTTTAAAGAGTGTACTGGGTGCTTTTCATGTGGCACATCACTTGTGCTTTTTATGTGGCACCAACATGAGAGCTTTTTACATGGTACCAGTACCCGCACCATTGCTTTTTATATGGCACCTTGGTTTTAAGATTAATTCTGCTGTGGTGGGTGGGTGTATTTGAGTACAGCAATACACCACATATCTTAGTCCTCTGATAAAGATAGTAACAAATATGTGTATTAACATAATTATCTGTATGGGTATTTTGATTTACAGCAGTAATAATACACACACATACACACATGCATACATACACATGCACACACCTACACACATGTTAAAAAAGTTACCTTCTCGAGTCATACTGAGTCATAAGGGTTGATTTCCTAGTTTCATGGTGTATATATTCCCCATTTGGATGGGATGCTAATCCGTCGCAGGATTACTCATTTTTGTCAGCTGAGTGGACTGGAGCAACGTGAAATGAAGTGTTTTGCTCAAGAACACAATGTGCCATCCAGTTCAGGAACCAAGAGCACGATCTTACGATCATAAGTCCAATGCCCTAACCACTAAGCCACTTGTCGCTACACACATTCACATGTGTGTATATTTTTAATTAAATTTGAGTGCAGTGGCTTTACTTAACACCCAATAAAAGTTCTTTTACCATTATTGTATGTATGTATGTATATATGAGTCAAGTAGAAGGACTTCAATGGGGTGGCATGGCCTCTTACAAATAGTAGCAAAATTACCCTCTAACCACACACAACTGTCTATGTTATGTATGAGCCAAAGAGAAAGACTTCTACATAGTAACTAGATATAATAGAAATATCAGCCAAACCTCTCCTACTATCTTAAGCATGCATATATATATATATATATATATATATATATATATATA
>NC_068982.1:163670864-163677450 GCF_001194135.2 Octopus bimaculoides
GTACTCATTTCCAACCCTCACCTTACTGGCAGCATCTCTGTACATGGCTCGCACAGCTCTCACT
The DNA here is from genome assembly GCF_001194135.2 of Octopus bimaculoides. Taxonomy (NCBI): domain Eukaryota; kingdom Metazoa; phylum Mollusca; class Cephalopoda; order Octopoda; family Octopodidae; genus Octopus; species Octopus bimaculoides. The sequence goes on from NC_068982.1 coordinate 163,670,929, forward strand.
AACCATTCTTCTATCCCAAGTTTCCTCATTGACCAACAGATAAGGGATCGGGGGACCCTGTCAAAGGCTTTCTCCATGTCAACGAAGGCCAGGTACAGCGGTTTATATATATATATATATATATATATGCATCAAAGAGCTAATAATGAGACTTTACATATTCACTAGACATACTAGAAATAGTGACCAAATCTATCTCATATTAAATCCTAATTTCTTAGGAATGCATGCATGCATGCATGTGTGCACGAGAGTGTGTAAAATATACATGCTTGTGAGCCAGCGAGGGTGCATTTACTATGAATCTTGAACCCATGAAATAGCTACCAAATCCCTCTCAAGCAATACTGTACTGTCTTTAGTACAATGCAACAAAGTGACATCTACATGGTTGTTAGATTTGATTGAAATAGCAACCATATCACCCTTAAACTATACACTACTTATCTTAAGTATGTTCTCATCACACTTAATCTCATTATGTAAAGCCACTCATGCTTAAGTTTATACTAATTACCTAAACACCAAGCCTCATCATTAATCTATTAGTTTATCAGTCTATCAATTACCTCATCAATCTACCAGTATCACTGATAATTGTTACCACTGATTTACTGCAATTTTTTTCACCTAAATGTATAATTAATTCATATTACTTAACTAAATATTGCATGCCAATTTGTTTGCACTCAATATTTCTCATTATAACATGAGACATACAAACATAAAAAAAAAAAAACATGCAGCATTCTATGCTCAGCTAATTTGTCTTCAGCGTCTCCAAATTTCCTTCATTCAGTGTCTCATGTACATTGGTAAATGTATTAACAGGTATAATTATGATAACCATATTATATTAACCATTGGCACCATATTTTTATACCCATACTTTGACACTCTTACATGTATTGGCTTTAATGTTCAGCCATTCTTTCAGGTCACTTTAATGTTCAGCCATTCTTTCGGGTCACTTGTGTTTTGTCTTTCCTATAAGCTTACACAGCAAATTGATTTCATTTTAGCAGCGATAGTTCCTCCACTTTCAATACTCTGCCTTACTATCATGTAACGTTACACTTCTTATATTTCATACAGATTACCTTTCACATGAGAAACCTTTTGTTGCCAACAAAAAGTAATAAATCTTTGAACTTTTCCCACCCTATACTTACCTTAGCTTCTACACTATCATTACAACATTACAATCACATTCAGCACTAATCAGGTTACATAGGTAACAGAGTTATGAGCTGCTTCCATCTTGCTGCTCTTGGATTTCATTTTAAGGGTGCTATCCTGTGCATTTATCACATCCAATGACCTAGCTATATGCCAATAGGTCAGTGATCCTACTACATCTATTGCCTATCCATAAATTACTCTATGTATACAGTTTTAAATTCTTACCTACTACTAATTCCTTTCATACTATGCTAGGTGTATTGCCTTGATCATAGTGGAATATCAGGCTTCTGTTACTAATTAGAATTTGGTCTTAAATAAGTTTGTCTTTCAGTTTTTGGGCTCTTGACTATTCTTTCAGGATTGAAACTTTTTAGTGACCTGTCAACTGACTAAAGACCAAAATTTATAGTCATAAGCTAACAAAATATTCAAAATACAATTAGTTCTAGACTCCCGTAGTATAGCTTCAAGTTTTGTAACACATAATAAGAGGTTTAGGAGAGAATATTGGTGAACATACTATGGTTTCCCTAGTAAATGATTTAAGCCATTTCTCTTTATGTAGTTTTCTCAACAACACAAAGCTAAAGAACATGAAACCCTATTGAAAGCCCTGTCAAGTCAGTAAATACAAAATAATGTGTTAATACATTAATTAAGAACTTCTCTTACTGCTGTTGTACTAGAAACTTGCTATCAGCAGTCCTATGCCTGGGCATAAACTAAAACTGCAGCTTATCAATGTTAGCCCTTTTTATTGAGATACTCTCAATTACTTTTATGACTTGATCCAATAACTTAAAGCTATTATAATATCCCTTCCCTACGTGTCTTGTTTGCCATTTCATAACAGTTTGGGATGATCTTTCAATGCTAATATTGAAAATAACACTTCTGCATTATTTGATAAACTCAGCAAGCCACTAACATAATACCTACATATCTTGATATTTCCAAGTATCTCAACAAGCATTGAGTCATTGCCATCATTTTTATTTTCGATGCTATGATGTGTTAAAGAAATTGATAACAGGCCATCTTTACTCTCATCTCATAGAACCTTCTATAGCATATTTTATCTCATCTTCCAGTTTTCCTTCATCTACTTTTGATTTTTGTCTCTCAGCAAAGTTTTGCATTTGTTTACATTCCATATTTCTACCAGCTCACACATATATACACTTGAACATGAACATATTAGTTCTAAGGGATGATTTGGTAATAAATATAATACATTTATGTGTGTGATGCAAATTTATTAACTTTCACATTTTACTCTCTTTTGCTCCAGACTAATTAAAAGATTCAAGTAAAATAATTAAAGACGTTTTCAGACAGAATAAATATTCTCTGTAAATATTTGCTCATAGATTTTTTAACATTATCTTATTTTATCTGTCTTATTTTTGTTCAGATTTAGTGATTACAAAACAAAGAAAATTCCTTTCTTTCTGTGTGTGTGTGTGTGTGTGTGTGTGTGTGTGTGCGTGTGCGTGTGTACGTGTGTGTATGTATGCATGTGTGTGCACACGCACATGTGTGTGTGCATGCGCACATGTATGTGTGTGTATGCATGTGTATGTGTGTGTGTGTGTGTGTGTGTGTATGGGTGTGTGTGTATGGGTGTGTTGCTTAGTTATAGGTTTTAGCCTTCTGTTACAATCTTGCCACTTCACTGTTGTTTGAAAGTCTTTCTGTTCAAAGACACTGAAATGAATTTACTTTAAAATCAATGCTTTGAAAGTATAGTATTCTTCAAAAGAATTTTTTAAAGGAAAAAATGAAAGAATTTAACTAACAATTATTGAAGAAATTTGTAACAAAGAAATTTGTAACAAAGAAATTTGTATAAAATAGATTGTGAATAATTTAGAAGATATCACTGGAAGAAAATTAGTTGTATTGATAGAGAAAGATAGTGATTTCTTGAAATTAAGCATGTTTACCTTTGATAGCAATTCCTAAAAGGAAGTTTTAGCTGCAGGTGGACAAGGTTTTCTGTATTTCAGATTTCACTGGTGTAATGAATACATCTTATTGAAGATAAAAGATTTCTAGAGATATCAACTTTGAAGGAGTTCTCATCATTACAGAGATTCTATTTGCTTTTTGTTTTTGACTACAACTAGAAATAACCTGCTATGTAGCCTTTAGTGCTTTCTCTTGTTGGTAGCAATGACACCAAGAAATTGGGGACAAGTTCTCTATAGTATGAGTTCCCTTTATGTATGCATTCTCTTATCTTAATAGAATAGCATTGAATAGGAAAGTAGTGTGCAACTTCATGAATGTTAAGGGTAGGTTATTGTATTAACTTTTTGATTTATCTTTTCCTACTGCTAAGAAGATTCTTCTTTTGGCAATAATAGAAAGCTGTATATAGATGGTGGAGTATATTATATCAAATCTGTTTTAATCTCTCTGTGGGGAATAAGCTAGTTGAGGGTATGTGAATTTGAAACAAGAGAGAGAGAGAGAGAGAGAGAGAGAGAGAGAGAGAGGTGTAGGGGTGGAATAACTGATAACTTAGAAGGTCAGTACCAAGTATTCTCTTCTCTGACTAAATATCTGGACTCAATCAGATTAACTAGAGAAAAGAGGTATTTTAAGCGAAATTGTTCTTTTTTTGCTGTTTTCCCACTCCATTGTATAAAAGTTGATTGAGTTATATAACTAAACTGAAAAGGAAATAAGAATCAGGATGGCTTTAAACATATCTCACAAGGAAAGAATAATAGTTTCAAAAGTTTAGATGAAAATGACAATAGAATGATATATTTGAAATATCTGGATTTTTATGACTAAAGTTTGTTTCACTTTCATTCACAGTTAGCTGGATCAGTAGAGTGTTGCTCTGCCAGTCAAAAGGTTGCAGTTTCATGTTCACCATTGATTCTGTGATGTGTTCTTAGGTTTGTAATTTAATTCATACTAACCCTGAAATTTAAGAGTAAACAGGTGCTATGAGGTGATACAGTCCAGCTGTTGAAGTAATAAAAACACAGCATTATCAATTAATGTTTCATTAATTCTTATTGTTGAGTTTCCATCTTGTTAGTTTTAACATAAATGTGCTAAGTAGAAAACTAGCAACACAGATATGGCATTGGAAGATGAGCTCTTCATTTGTGAGTTCAAATCCATTGCAAATTTCACCATGCATATCTGAGTATGACACTTATTCTTTATATCTCAGTTCATAAAGAGAGAAAGTAACCTACAATAGACTAGCATCCTATCTTAGAAGAAACTTTTCTCTGATCTGTTTCATATGATAGAAACTAGAATCAATTGCTGTCAGTTGCCCACTACAATGGAATTTTGAGGTTTGTGAATGGATTAATTGTTTGAAGTGTACATGTCATGATGATGATGATGATGATGATGATGCTGGCATTGGTTCGACGGTTTGACTGCGGCTGGCAGACTGGAATGCTGCACCAGACTCCAGTCTGATTTTGTATGGTTTTCTACAGCTGGATACCCTTCCTAATGTCAACCACTCCGAGAGTGTAATGGGTGCTTTTACATACCAGCACAGCTCTATATCATTCTTGATGATCAACATTATGATCAAGAACTTCTTTTATTTAATGGCTCCACCATAAAAAGTTTAGTTGAATAAATCAACTGCAGTTCTTATTTTTAAAGTTTGAAATCGGGGAGTAAACAAACCAATGCCACTTGCCAGACATTTGGGAGAAAATACAAACACAAAGACATAATTGCTGACGCACAAGTGAAAGCCTGTTGTATTTGTATATATACAACAGGCTTCCACACAGTTTTGGTCTATCAAATTCCCTCACAATGAATTGATTCATCTAGGACTATAGTTAAAGTTACTTGCCCAAAGTGTCATGCAGTGGAATTGAACTTGAAGCCTTGTGGTTGCAAACTAAGCTTCCATCATTTGAAAGTTTCAATTTTCATGTTTCTATGCTTGCATAGGTTGGACAGAATTTATTGAGGCAGATTTTTTTTATGGTTGGATGCCCTCCCTGTCACCAACCCTTATCGGTTTCCAAGCAAAGTAATATTTCTCCATAGCCAGATATGATTTTGCAGAATACTAGAAATAAATAGTACTGCTTGTATGAGAGTGACACTCATTTACAATTGTCATACAATGATAAGACAAGGAGACATAAATATTCTCTCTCTCTCTCACACACACACACATGCATACATATGCAATAGGCTTCTTTTCAGTTTCTGCCAACCAGAACGACTAAAAAAGTTTTGTTCAGTCTGGTGCTAGAGTAGAAGGCACTTACCATACAGTCAAACTGAACCCAAATCCATGTGATTGGGAAGCAAACTTCTTAACCATATGGCCATATCTGCTTTACTACACATATACACATGCATACACACACACACACGCATCTATATATATATATATATATATATGCATATATTTATGTATGTATGTATATTTATGTGTATATAATGTATTCATGTATATATATATATATATATATATATATATATATATATATATATGACCTGGCAAATAAAGTGAGTTCATGGCTGTATCCTACACCAGTTTCACATAACCAGCTCCAGCCCATTCAAAAGTACCTTGGATTGTAGGGCGACCTGCTGTGCTTGAGGAAACCTATTGAGTCAAGTACATCAACATCAAAATGAAAGTCAAATGGAAATTGTAGTTGTGATACCTGTGCCGGTAGCACGCAAAAAGCACTATCCAAATGTGGCTAATGCCAGTGCCACCTTCACTGGCTTCCGTGCCGATAGCATGTAAAAAGCACCAACCAATCATGGCTGTTGCCAGCCTCCTCTGTCCTCTGTGCCGGTGGCACATAGAAAGCACCCACTACACTCATGGAATGGTTGGCGTTAGGAAGGGCATCCAGCTGTAGAAAAATTGCCAGATCAGACTGGAGCCTGGTGCAACCTCCTGGCTTCCCAGACCCCGGTCGAATTGTCCAACCCATGCTAGCAAGGAAAATGGATGTTAAATGGTGATGTTGATGATATATATATATATGAGTTAGGAAGGGCATCCAGCTGTAGAAACTTATCCAGATCAGATTGGAGCTTGGTGCAGCCTTCTGGCTTGTCAGTCCTCAGTCAAATCGTCCAACCCATGCTAGCATGGAAAACGGACGTTAAACGATGATGATGATGATGATGATGATGTATATGCAATATGTATATTTGAATACACATATACTATACTAACATAGATACACATACAAGAATATTGGATGTGAATAATATAATGTGAGAGAGAAAAATAATCAAGAGAAAGAGAGAGAGAGAGAGAGAGAGAGAGAGAGAGAGAGAGAGAGAGAGAGAGAGAGAGAGAGA
>NC_068982.1:163679234-163679962 GCF_001194135.2 Octopus bimaculoides
TATGTTTTACAAAAATGACATTATCGAAAGATAGCGGAATATTCAATTTCCTAAAAATGGCATGTTATAACGAACCCATCATACAAAACCCAAAGGATGTACAAAACAGATGCAAAAAAAAAAAAAGCTAAAACAAAATCCAGAAAGTGAGCAATTGTAACCCTCCTATCCATGTCACCATATGAAGATCTGCCTAGGTCTGGAAGGCTAAACAGTTTCAGTGAAATACAACTCTCTGAATCCCTCCCTCTGTTTGGTTTCCAACTGAAAATAACAAAGGGAGGTGCATCTGTAAGTAAAGTTACAAGAAGTCACCTGCAGCAATCTTTTTGTCTACAGCCGTTCCTATCAATGTAAGGCCAGGAGCATGAAAAAATAATGAACCATGGTAATTTTGAATCACTCTGCATGTATATATATATATATATACTCAAATAAACATATGTACAAACACACGCTTACACACACACACACACACACACACACACACACACACATTCACACATACATACACATGCACATATGTAGATATAAGTATATATATAGATTCAGTAGGGTTTTTAAATACCATTTGCTATAATCAGAGCTGTCGCTCCCAAACCACCATTAACTTACTATAATGATACATACAGGCAATGCAACGAACATAGGAGAAACAGGCTTACCTTGTGTTGAATACATAAGTAAGGAATGTATATATATACATACATATGTATGTGTATATATAT
>NC_068982.1:163680294-163682532 GCF_001194135.2 Octopus bimaculoides
GACCAAAGCCTTGTGAGTGGATTTGGTAGACGAAAACTGAAAGAAACCCGTCGTATATATGTATATATATATATATATGTATGTGTGTATGTGTTTGTATGTCTGTGTTTGTCCCCTCAACATCACTTGACAACCGATGCTGGTGTGTTTATGTCCCTGTAACTTAGTGGTTTGGCAAAAGAGACCAATAAAATAAGTACTAGGCTTCCAAAGAATAAGTCCTGGGGTCGATTTGCTCGACTAAAGGCGGTGCTCCAGCATGGCCACAGTCAAAAGACTGAAACAAGTAAAAGAGTAAAAGAGTAAAGAGTATATATAATATATATTCAGGGTGCGATGGGTAAATTGTCGCCACTTTATATCTTTAATTTTGCACATGCGCATTGTTTTTGATTTTGTTGACTACACTGTATGGTAGGGTCAGTTGGACACCGTCTCTGTGAGAAAACACCACCATGACACAATTCACTCTGCCAGAAATATGGAAACAACATGCTGTACTGCTTGGCATTCACAGCAGAAGCTCCAATATGAACATTTCAGAGTGCTTATGTATCATTGTGAGGACAGTGCAGAGGATTCGAAAAGAATTGAATGAGTCTAATGGTGATTAAGAAGGTACAGCAGCTCGGAAAACTCACTTTTGTAATTCTGATAAGAAAAGAACTCTTGAATTTATTGGTGAGATCCAGGCCATGATTGACAATGATCCCTCAAAGTCAATCAGGTCCATTGCCAGGGACGTGGGTATGTCTGAGTTCCTTATCAGGCAGGTAGTATATAAAGACATTTGGTATTCCTCATACAAGATCAGAAAGGGCCAGTTTTTATCCCAAGCCATCAATAAAGAGAAGACAGACCACGCTACAAACCTTTTGAACAACTCAAGCATCCCCTGTAATCGAACATACTTTGGTTTTTATCAGATGAGAGATCGCTATATGCAGACCCTTCTGAGATTTCAAGAGTAATGCACACAAGCAGGGGAACCCAGTCATGGTTGTTAGACAATTTCTGCGACCACATCACCCCTAAAATTTGGCTACCTAATTCCCCAGACTGCAACGCCTTTGATTATCATGTGTGGGGTGCAGTTGAGCAAGAGACCAACAGAACACCTTGTAACACCAAAGATGAACTGAAGGCAAGAATTATGGCAGTGTTCACCAACTTAAACAAGGGGACCATCCAAAAGAGTTACAGAAGATTCTGAAATCATCTGGAGTCTGTGGTTGAAGCCAGTGGTAATTTTATTGAATAAATATACCCTTTAGTATTTCAAGTATCACAAAATTTACCTAAATCTCAAATTAAAAATTGGATGAAAACTATAAAAGTTACAGCCAAAAATAAAATGCTTATAGGTATTTGCATGCAAAAAGCCTATTGATTTTATAAAACCACTGCTCAGGCGCAATTATCGATTTTTTGTCAACGCCATACACTGACATCAACTCATTGCCATGAGCCTCGCTCACTCATCGATTTTCATCAAAATTGGACAAAAAGTTCAAAAGCTGCAGGAAAAATAACACTGTTATGGGAATTTCCATTCAAACGCCCGATTGAGCTCACAAAAATCTATGCCAACTAAACATTATCAAGTTTTCGAAAAATTCCTGCCTTATTTGAACTTCAGGGCATGTGATTTACCGATGTGCCAAAAATCATTAAAATCAGTTGGATGCTGTGGGAAGAGTTAGAATAACCCCAAACACACACACAGACAGACACCATTACACATTTATGTATATAGATGCATATATATATTTGTGTGTCTGTGTTTGTCCCTGCCACCATCGCTTGATAACTGATGTTGATGCGTTTATGTCCCCGTAACTTAGTGGTTCGGCAAAAGAAACTGATAGAATACGTACTAGGCTTACAAAGAATAAGTCCTGGGTTCGATTTGTTCGACTAAAGGCAGTGCTCCAGCATGGTTGCAGTTAAATGACTGAAGCAAGTAAAAAAAGAGTATATATATATATAGATATAGATATATGTCTGTATAGAGGAGTGGAGGTGCATGGGTTAGTGGTTAGGGTGTCAGCATCATGATTGTAAGATTGTGGTTTCGATTCCTGGACCGGGCGATGCCTTGTGTTCTTGAGCAAAACACTTCATTCAACGTTGCTCCAGTCCACTCAGCTGGCAAAAATGAGTAACGCTGCGATGGACTGGCATCCCGTCCAGCTGGGGAACACATACACTAGGCTTTAAAAGGGCGAAGATGTATAG
>NC_068982.1:163682542-163690042 GCF_001194135.2 Octopus bimaculoides
TATATATATATATGTATGTGTGTGTGTGTGTATATACGTATATATGTGTATATATATATATATATATGGATATGTATATATGTGTGTATATATATATATGTGTGTGTGTATTTATATATATACACACACAGTTACACATGTATACACATGTGAGTATAGTTACATTTATATATATATATGTGTATGAATGTATGAAAGTGTGTTGTTTAGTGGTTAGGATATTTGTTTCATGATTGTAAGACTGTGAGTTCCATTCCTGCCAGTGTATTGTTTCCTTGAGCAAGACACTTTATTTCATGTTGTTTCAGCTCAGCTGCCAAATATGAGTTGTACCTGTAATTCATATGGCCAAATATGAGATGTACCTGTAATTCACATTCTGTGTCATGCTGGCTCTCCCTGAGAACTATATCAAAGGCATGCATGTTTGTTGAGTGCTCAGTCAATTACCTGTTATATTCATTTAATTTTTTCTTAAAAGATTCAAGCTGGTCTCCAACAAATTGATAAGACTTTTTGAATTAAGAGACTCCCTCGTGTTTGTAAATGTACCATCAAATTGCTATGTTGGTTGAGCTGTCGATACACACTTAAGTGTATGCATCTGTTCATCTAAAGACTCTGAGATGGAAGATCTTTAGAATGTCTTACAAATTTTTACTGTGCTGCTAATAGATTGATTTGGAGAATTTGCATAGTTTTTATGATCTTTCTTTGAAAAGCCTATTGTAGTATTTCTAAGTTTGCATGTAAATTTGTGGGTACATAGCCTAATGCACCTATGATGATAATTACAAATAAAAATTTATAGTCAGGGAACATTAATTCACATTAAATTTTCTTTTTTTCCTGGACTTTTGATTGTACATTCACATCCACTGTATGTAAGTATGTATGCACGCATGCATGCATGTATATATGTATGTATGAATGTATGTATGTATGTATGTATGTATGTATGTATGTATGTATGTATGATGTGAAAACCTTTATTATGAGATGTGTGAATTGACTGAACAGAGTAAAGCCAAAAGATCCAAGATTGTGAAAGAATTTAAGGTTAATACAAACATGAATAGCAAAACATAAAATATTATTTATTTCATCACTTGTCCACAATGTAATGAGATCTATGTCAGCCAAACAAGAACAAAATTCATCAGAGTAGGTAAACAAAAAAAATCAAAGATGCATGTATAAGGAATGTTCTATGGAGTGATCACTAAGACATTTGTGTGAATAGTAAATTCAAAATATTCCCTTTTTTTTAATATATAGAAAGGAAATTATCAATTATAAATGGCAAAAGCAGAATACTGTGTAAGAATTCTAATTCTGAAATTACACTTGAAATAGTGAAAACTGCTACTGTAAACAATAGCTTTATGGATTATCTTATAAGATAATCTATACAGAAGTAATTGTTGGCATTCTTACAGAGAAAGAGAGGTCTTCTATGAAAAACAAAGCAAAATACCAGCAAAAAAGTTAGGGAGCCTTTATGTGGTCATACAAATTGCTAGATAGCAGACAAATCTCCTTCGAATTTCACCATAGCAGTTTTCAAATGAGAAAAAAGATAATGGATTGTGTGTGGTCATAAATATATTGTGTCTGAATACATGATGGGATGGTCATGGCTGGAATATCTTGATCAGAAGTTTGCTTAATCAAAGCTATGCCGGAGTGGAACAACAACAACAATGATAAAAAATGCCAACAAAAGAAATAAGCTTGATTCATGAGCAGGCTGTGCCATATTTTATACAAAAAAGTAATTCTGAATAATATATACATGCAAATTTTATTTCAGGATGGAGACTAACTCAAAGTAAAAGCTAATCAGTTGTCTAGGCGACCACAGAACAGTTTGAATTTGTTTGCTTGACTTTTTATTTTATGTTTATGTGAACATAATTTTCACTTAGTGGTAAATCTATAATCTATACAGAGTGGTAAAAGTCTAGAATACTTAAACATCCTTTAACAGATGCAAAACTTGTTTGGAGAATCAATGTTTGCCTCATTGATTCCTACAACAGGTTTCTTGCGTGAAATTGAGTTTGATAACAGTTGAATGCACTCTCTCTTGGTATCATGGAAAACAGTTGTTTAAATGATAATGGGTGATGCTTCTGATAAGAAGGATTGTTCCTACTTTTTGTGCTTTATAAATATTTAAAAAATGTCAAAACCTTAAAACATAGACAACAGTATGATAATAAACATATTAATTAATAAAACTCTTGGTATAGGTATGGCTGTGTGGTTAAGAAGCTTGCTTCCCAACTATGTGGTCTAGAGTTCAGTCCCACTGTGCAGCATTTTAGTAAGTGTCTTCTACTAAAGCCTTGGTCCAACCAAAACCTTGTGAGTGGATTTGGTATATGGAGACTGAATGAAACTAGTTGTGTATGTGTCTGTGTGTTTGTGTGTGTGTGTGTGTGTGTGTGTGTGTGTGTGTACCTTTGCTGTGTAAACAAGCATTGCTGTCATGTAAATGTTATCGTTCATTTCCATTCATTCATGAAAAAACATATCTGGCGATGTCTGGCTATGGGGGAATATTACTGGTGAGGATTGGCAACAGGTAGGACATCTGACTATAGAAAATTTGCCTCAACAAATCCCGTCTTACTCATACAAGCATGAAAATTGGACATTAAATGATGATGATGATGATGATGTTGATGATGATAATGATTAATTTATAAAAGCACTATACAGTGGCAGGACAATTTGAAATAGGTATATTTTACAAGCTTGTGCTTTTAGTAAACAAACATCTTTATCTTCACCATGAAATGTAGACACTGTGGTTTAACTACAATGTTTTCTCTCTGTAACCAGATAATAGATTGAGCTGACTGGTTTCAAGTTTTATTAAATTTTCACCAGTGATTGCTTTTCAATCTATAGAGAGAATAGTAGCTTATAGTTATTTACTGTATAGATAGTTTGGATAAACTTAAATTGGTCTGCCTAATTTGAATAATGTTGCAAAAGTTGGCAACATGAATTAATTACTTAAGAAAATTACTATATAGTTGTAGCATAGTTTGGTTCTGTTTGAGTTTGTATTTACTACTGTGCAACTCTTTTCTCTGTGGATAGAAAATTTATATTTGATCTCTGATAAGAGTTAAATAAATATTGAAACTAGTCAAATTTATCACACAAACAATGGAATCCTGTGGTTCAACCACAGTTCCAACTTTTCATAGCAAGGCTAAAAGTGTGTATTTCTTAAAAAGCACATGCATGTAAGTTTACACTGTATTTCAAATTATTCTATCGATGTGCAGTGCTTCACATAGAATTTATTTTCTTCTGATAATTGAGAAGTCAGTTGTGAAACTGGGTTCTTTGTAAGCTAGAAGTCATTTCTCTATGGTGAAATGATGAAATATGATTTGTACACTTACATGCAAATATTATGTGTGCCCATGTGCATGCATGCACACACATGCAACTTGACTCACCTACACTCCTGGTTCTTCTCCCACCATTCACATACACATACACACACACACACACACTCATACACATTCTTGAGAAAACCTGCCCAACTCAGCAAAAGTAAGTCTTGGAAGTGCTCTGTCTCTGTGTATATATATGTATGTATGTATATATATATATATATATATATATATATATATATATATATATATATATATATATAGGAGGGAGAATGTACGAAAAAAAACAACAACAGACGAGGACAGGTGGTGTAAACAACAAAAGGATGTATACACATGTGTGTGTGTGTGTGTGTGTGTTTATATAACTGATCTCATTTGCCCACTTTCCTCCTAACCACTTCCAAATGTAGCTTTTCGTTGTAGACACTACTAATCTTTCCCACTCTCTGAGACAATTCTACTTGATATCAATTCCATGTCCTTAATACTGTCTTCTCCACCTACATTTTATATTGACCCCACCCCAACCACCAAATCATTTTACCTTCTCCACCACCATGTATTTCTTACTCTCCCCAATGCACAATGCCTGACTTCCTCTTCACCCACTTTCACAACCTACCCAACTGCTTATCATCTCTGTCTGTCTGTCATTTTGTTTCTCTTTCCTTCCTTCTTTCTCTCTCTCATCCTTCCTCTGTCTACTCTTTCATTATAACTATTCTACTACACTACACCACCATGCATATTAATTACCCTTACCCCTTAACCACTGCTCTCTACATCCCTTGCTCTTTTACTTATCAACATTCAACACTTGTTCATCATTCATTATATTCACTGCATCACCTATTTGCCATCTCTCACTCTGCCACACACTTTTGCAACTTGACTCACCTACACTCCGGGTTCTTCTCCCACCATTTACATCTCACCTTGCATCTTGAGGGTCCTCACAGTTACTTTATTACCCCTATTTTTATCTCTTCCCACTCCACCCTGATCACTCCACCCTCACTCTTCTAAAATGTGAGTATCCATGTAGCCACTCTACAGCAAGAAACTTCGTCTGCTTTGACTCCCTTCATTTCCTAGTGTAAAGCTACTTTTCTTGTGTTTCATAATCTTGCAAGCTGCATGAAAATCTGACTAGTGCTGGTGGCATGAAAAAAGTAACGAGTACAGTTTGTAAAGTGGCTGGCATTAAGAAGGTTAGCTAGCCATTGAAATGATGCCAAAGTAGACATTAGAGCTCAATGTAGAATTTGGAGTCATTGGATCCTGCCAAGCTGACTAACACACGCCAGCATAGAATATGGATGTTAAATGATGATGCTTCCTGTAAACTAGTAAAGAATAACAGTATTAACATGAAGTATAACCTATCCTAGACTCATGACCATCAAGATGTGACATCACTTCACATCTTGGTGGTTATAGTTTTGCAATCCAAAAGTAAGTGATAGCTACAAAATATCTCATGAAAAAACAAGACAGTGAAGCTCTTGTGTGTGTGTGTGTGTGTGTGTGTGTGTGCATGTTTATATATCTAATGTGTTAATATATATGTGTGTAAGGCAGTGACTTTGCAGAATCATTAGCACACTAGACAAAATGAATTGTGACAGTTCATCTGTTGTTATGTTCCAAATTCAAATTCTGCTGTGTTAGACTTTGCCTTTCATCTTTTTGGGGTCAATAAAATAAGTACCAGTTGAGCACTGGGGTTGATGTAATCAACTTAACCCCTCCCTCTGAAATCGATGGCCTTGTGCTAAAATTTGAAACCAATATATACATGTGTGTGTGTGTTGCATGTGTTTATTGGACAGAATAGGATTCACAACACGAGTAATTTATTTTGTTTTAAAATCTGCAGTGTATTCCTGGTATGTTTCAAACTTAGAAAGAAACGTGCATGTACTATCGTCCAAATAAACATCTGTCCTCTTTCTTATGTTATTGTTGAGTACTTGACTTTAGATGGTGGCTCTCTCAGTTTTTTTTAAGCAGATGCCTAGTATATATATGTGTGTGTCTGTGTTTGGTGGACTGTCTCAATTATCACCCTATGACCATCTGTGTGCAGGGTCAAAACATTCTCTACCTGTCCCCATTGCCCCTTTCCCTATTGCCACTGGGCTTATGTAGAAAGTGTGATGTTGGTGCTAGTGACTTGCCTTCCTGAACAACCTGCATGGTTAATATTATTACAGTAGGCATAGTTTGTGCAGAGCCAGCCCCGCTCTCTTTTCCTTCAAACTGCTCCCACTAGACTTATACATGCATGCATTCATTCATTCATTCATTCATTCATTCATACATACATACATACATACATACATACATGCATACATACATAAAATTATATATATTTAGTTTCAAACATATATGTAATATGTATGTGTATACTTACATGTACATATACATATATAATATATATGTCTATATGTGTGTGTGTGTGTGTGTGTGTGTCTGTGTGTGTCTGTGTGTGTGTAGAATATTGAATGATTTCCATTGGGTTTCCTTCTTTATCAATAGTATCTATTATGTGATCAAATGTATACTGAAGATAATACACTTTAAAAGTTGCAATAGCGCCTTGATCCATTGATTGCAAAAGTGATGCTGTATTTGGTGCCATAAACATTAATACACTATTTAGATGGTGATGTTCTAGAGATTGTGGATGACAAGGTGCTTTATCTATGATCAGTAGCACATGAAATGGAATAGTTTTGGGCTTCGAAATGTTTTTTAACTTTAGGTAGAAAGTGATGCAAAAAGTAATCTCCAAATAGAAGCAATAATACAAACTTTTTTATTTGGTTTTCCCAATGACTGCTTTTATGTGGTCCTTAAGTGCATTTGGGATTTTAGCATGGAGTATGAGCTTGGGATTTAACTTACATGCTTTAGCTGTATTACTCTCAAACAGTAACATTAACAGATCTTTAGCTACTTTAATATTTATCATTGGTGATTCTTCTTTTGCTATACAGCTTCTTGCTGGCATGTGCTTCCAAAATAGGCCAGTAGGTAACAATATTCCTCAGTTATTTTTCCTAATGTCTTTCAGGAACAAATTTTGCTGTTTCAAAACCAGCACTTTTACATTATACCAACTAGCTCATGTTTTATTTATTTTTTTTTTTTTTGTGAAATCAGTAATTGCTTGGAGTAAATATTTCTTTAATTACCTTCTTACTTATCTCAAAACTAGATATGGCTTTAGCACAAATAACAGTTTATGTAACAGACATGCTCATTCAGTGTGCTTGATGGCTATCTATGCTGACAAAATCTTTCCGGGTAAGAAATAAGAGGTGATCCTTTTTTTATTATGTACCCTTGTAGATTGCATTGAGTTGCACTTTTGATATTTTTCTGTATCAATTAAAATTGTACATAGAGTTGACTGGCTCAAAAGAAACTTTTGAAACTAAATATATAATAGTTCTTCTGGCCTAGTGTTCATTTATGATCTTATGTTTCTAAAATTATTGTTTTCCATTTTTTCATATTATTATCAACATTCACTGCTAAGCTATCTTTATATTTTGGCATACAGGAAGCAGAGTTGTCAAACTCAAATTCAAGTAGCAAAATATTCTATGGTTAAAAGCTAGAATCCCCACTCCTTCTAAAAGAAAATAAAAGCTACCTAATTAGCTCAAAATATACCTACTAGACGAGCATTTTAAAAAGCGATTAACTAAAATAATGTTATATTCTTTTTAAAGAAAATAATGTTATTTAAACAAAAAGTCTAACAGACCTATTTAGCTTACCTTACGTTGAATGTTGAAATTTCGTTTTTAACACTGTTAACAGGAAGTTGGTTCAGTTTCACTGAAAGGAGACCAATGAGGCCAGTGCATCTGGTTTATGGGCATAGGCTGCGAGTGTTCATCTTGCCTTTCCAGAACAAGTTTTATCAAGATTTACTGGGAACTCTAACATCTTAGATCTTTTTTCTTTGTGCGTGACAATATCGCAGTCATCAACATGCTAGAGGTTTCAAATCAGAAATACAAAATATGTGATTTAATGATAAACTGTTTGGAGTTCAGTAAGT
>NC_068982.1:163694235-163707691 GCF_001194135.2 Octopus bimaculoides
ATATATATATATATATATATATATATATATATATATATATATACACATATATGTATGTATGTATGTATATAAAAATATATAAATATATATGCACATATATATATTTATCTTATATTTATGTTAGGAGAGAGTGAGAGAGAGAGAAAGACAGGAAATGCATTATACAATAGAAGTTGGGATGTCTTTGTTACATAATTTTCAGAAAGCATCTATAATTTAAATTGACATTGCAACTCCCCCTCTAGCAATCTTTTCTCAGATACCTTTAATAATATAGAAACCAGTAATGAAATATATATATTCTTTTTTTTTTTTTTATATATCACCAAAACTTTAGGATAAGCAAGTTCCTGCTGACAAAAAGAGAGATTACAAACTGAATTTTATCTTTCTTCTGTAGAAAAAATTTCTAGTTTTAATCCTGCTATAAGAAATCCACTCACTCCTTTCGTTTTCCTTAAAAACAAACAAACAAATAAACAGCTTTCCAACTGTTTTTTCTACCTTACAGAGTGTGAAGTCAGTTAAATCTTGCAGGAAGAACATATAATATAGGAAATTAAACTGCCAAGTACAGATAGCTGGTTACCAACTAACTCACAATTGTGACATATTTATTGCCATATCATTTCAGTAAAGTGACCTTTCAGAATCAATGAGGTATTATTAAATTTTTGTTGTTATTGTTTCACCACCCCATGGATTTTTTTTTTGCCTATGGCATTATCCAGTTCTACTTTATCTAATCTGTTCTTTCTGTATATAAACCATTAAGGTATGATTTGAAAGAAATTTAGTAGCTAATTCTAGCAGGTTAAGCAACTACATTGAAGCTACATTATTAGCTCATATTATTAAGTATAACTAATTATAAGCAATTACAGAGGTTTCTTCTGTTATGTTAATTTTTGATTAAACCCATATTTCCTTTAAATTCTTGAGAACATAACAAAATCCTATTTAAAGTTTTAGTGGTAGTCAGTAAGTTAATACCTGTTCATAATTAATAAACATTTTAATGAAACAAATGAGTAAGGAATCTAGGAGGTAACCCGCTATAAGGTCACTTAACTTGCAAGGAAAAGTGAAAATTCTCACTCAATATATTTGCTTAGTAGATGGGTCAGTCACAATTAGAAGCATTGACCTGAGATTAAATGACTGCTTTCAAGTAATTTGCTGTAGACACAAACAGGAATAAAATCTGTAAACTTCCCCCAGCAGACTAGTTCTTTATTAAATGTGTGCTGGCACAAGAGTGTAGTTATAATGTTCACTTTGTAACTATATGGTTTTAGATTCAATCCCAAAGTACAGCACCTTGGTTAAGCCACTTCAAATATAGCATCAAATTGGCCAAAGGCTTGTGAGTTAAATCTGGTTGATGGAAACTATATGGAAGCCTGACAGAAGGATCATTCCTAACTTTAGATGGTAGATTTAAGCTACTGCATGATATAAAGCACCTGTCTATGTAACTGTAAAATGTATATCACTCTATAAAACTCAGTAGTAAGTCTTGTTAATAGGAGACTTTTTCTTACCACCTTAGTTTCAGAAAAACAAATCAATGCAGCCTCCAAGCAATTTTCAGACATTTTAGAAATAAAAACTAAATCACTTTCAAATCATATTGTACCTTAGAAGGGAAGACATTGAATAATGTAATTCTAGATACATTGTGTAATTCTAGAAAATTGGATCCGGAAAGCAGACATTAAACGACAATGACGATGATGATTATTGTTTGACAAATAAAAATGGAATGGGTACAGTTTGAATGCCTTTGATCATAGAAATGTCAATTTGGAGTTAAAGACATCAAAAATATAGCTTATCACAAGAGCAAGGAATTGTTTAGCTTGAAAGATTTCTCCTCTCGTGAATTACTGTTGGACCTTCTAGTTTCTAGTATCTTGCCAAGATCTTTACTTTTGCTGCAGTATCTTTCTACCCACTACGTCTTACCAAGACAGCTTTATAAATAGTAATCTGCTGATAAAACAACTGCATTTGCAACTTCAAACACCAAACACAGAACAAAACTTTTCCAAATATCTCTTCACTTCAACTTACACCATCACCAATTACACACAGTTGTAAAATGTGAAAACTCAAATCCATTCAACTCAACACAGTAACTGATCTTCATGGTATTGCTTTCCATAGACTCAAATAATATGAGTTAGAGAAAGCTACTATTCTCATCATGCTCCTCAGTATTTTCTTTCCTTTTACAGAGATCTATGTCTTCCTAAGGGAAATACATTTTTTACTTGCTAGGAATGGAAGAATAGTCCCTTGATTCTTGCAGTCTTCTGAGACTGGTGAAATAGATGCTATTAATGCTCCATTTAAATATGCAATAATGAGTTCTTTCCCAAGCAGAACAATCTTTCTTAACCCTTTAGTATTTAAACCGGCCATATCTGGCCCAAATATTTTACCTGTTTTATATTCAAACTGGCCAAATCTTGTCTCTCACACCTACTGTACAATGTCATACTAAAAATAAACAATCACATCACTGAAATTTCAAAGCTAAAAGATAATGCATGATTAATTCAAAACAATGTGAAAGGAGCATTACATTTGACAAAGTAATCTGAATGTTGAAGATTTAATTAATTCAGCCTTCAATCAACAATTAATGCAATCTCTGTCAAGCCCAGGCCACTGAATGAGTCTGTGCACTCTTACTTATCATACACACATCCAAAGATAAGGTTTCCCTTTCTACCACATTTTACAAGTCATTTCTGTTACTTCCATGAACTTTTGAAATGTATATGGGTAAGTTGTGTAGTAAACTCATCAAACATATTCCAGCTCAGAAAATTGGACCTTAATCATATCTTGTAGAAGAGTATTTGCGTAAAATAACTAAAACAGGTGATCAACAATTGGAAGATAAGAATTTTGGTTCTTATTAAAATCTTATTAAGATAATTTATATTTATGAATAATAATATTTAGTAAATTTTATATGAGATTTAACTAATCCTTTTAAGGCAATTAATAGTTATTGGATTGGAGTCATGCTCCAATATAAGTGCAATCAAATGACTGAAACATGTGAAAATAAATAAGGCTGGAGAAAAATGAATTCATATGGAATATTCATTTATATATAAGTTAGAGTGCAGAAGATCTGAAAGTGAATAACTACATATTGAAAAACCTTAGCCAATAAAAGCAGGAGAAGTAACTGTGCTGGTCATGTGAACAGGTGATAACTGGTATAAATAGAAAACAATGTTGTAAACTAATTTAAGAAGGTGTGTACTACAGAAAAAATCTCATGTTGATATGAGAAGAGCTGGTCAAGTTTGACCTTAACATGTTAAACCTTACTTAAAAGATGATACATAATCAAAAGAAATTGTAACATGACTAATTGAAAATCTAAATAACTCATACCAACTTGGAAAACAAATTAAGGGATAATATTGGAACATATTTCTCATCTTTAATCTTCACAAAATAATCTCCTGGTCAATGATAATGATGATAATGATGGCAACCATCTCAATGATGACAATGACATCATCACTACTGATGATGGTGATGCTGATTCTTATCATCAAGCTCATCAGCATCATTTTTGTAATTGCTTTGGCTGTGGTGGATGTCATGCCACCACTATCTCTACTGTAACTGCCATCATTCTGACCATCACTTTTCTGACCATTATTATATAGAGACAATAGCAGCTAAACAAACACAAATACATGGACGCAAGAAGATCCTACTTTACATAGATAAGCAGTGACATAAACAATCAGTTATATGTAGATAAATATTTAGGCTAGAAATACAAATAGATCAACAGATAGAAATGATCAATAACCCATAATGCATCAGTGGATTGTCTCTGAAAAAGTTTCATGCTGTAAGTTAAGTTTAATTCAGTACCACAGAACCTAACCCTCTCTAGGTAAGAATATAACTGTAAATTACCAGTATGCAAAGTAAAATTCTGTTGAGTAATAATTAAACCTGCATTGTAAATTTGGTGAGTTGCAAACTTAGCTCCAATCTACAGTGCTCGTACCGAGCTCAACAAATAGACAAACAGAGAAATTATTAAGCATAACAATTGATAGGTGGATATATATACTGTTGGGTATTAACGTCAGCAGTTTGTTTTGAACTGATATATAATGATGCAGAAGAAAGTACTGCGTAAATCTTGAAAGAAAACAAAGACAAAAAAAAAAAATGACAAATCCTGATTCTTTAAGCTATGCATACAGAGATTAGGCAGTTTATTGTCTGAGCTTTGGTAGATGCTAGAAAGGCATTTATTATGTTAGAAATTAAGTTAAGAAGCTCATGTCAACTAAAATGAGAAACAAATACAAAGTGTGTAAAATGAGAAAAGTAACATCTTACATTGTAGTTTGAATCATTAGAAAATATACACTGCTTAAATAAATTATCCTTTGGGAAAAATTGAAAATGTATTTCAATTTAACAAGAGTTCTGGCTATTATTTCTATATATTGCCTCTTATAAATCTATTTCATTAATTTTATATAACCTTCAGGTAATGGTTTTTATTTTTAATTTTATTGTTATATATTTTTTTTAATGTTCTGCTAAGTTAATTTTCTAACAATTTCACCTAATTATATGCTTTCAGAAAAGATGAGAATTTTTGATCTAATCACAAAAGATATTTCAAATAAATATCATTTCCATTTTTTCTCTCGGCATATATAGTTGTTGTAAATAATGAATTTATTTTGCTAATTAAGATAATTTGCCATATGTTGCACTACTTGGAAAAAAGTTTTCATTGGAAAAAGAAGACTTGGCATTAAATTTAAATTTAAATATATATATATATATATATATATATATATTCTTGCCTATTGGTAGTGTTAGATTGGTTATTTGTTAAACATATGCATGACTATTTACTGTTTCATTAATGTATTTTTTTGTATTGTTAAAAGTATCAGTCTTTCATTGCACATTTAATGTCTGTTCACAAGAATGACTGATATTATCAACTGTAAAACAGAATAAAAAAGTGAATAATAATAGTTAGAGTATTCATTAAATATGAAAAATGACTTCATAAAATGCAACAATATCTGTTTCAGCAACAACATTTTAGATCAAATCTCTTGCAAAAAAATATTTGAGAAATAAATATTTTTAAATACAATTTTACACAATGTAACAGAAGCAGCATCAGAACATTCAAGAATGTTAATTTTGATCTTTATTTGAGTAAGAGAAAACACACTGTCATAAGTTTCAGATATTTTTACAAGCTACAATGATTTTCACATCTTTGATGGTTAGTAATATGTCCTTCTATGATCTCTAATTGATGAGATATAATAGTTATTATTACACCTCTTGTTCTAATAAATTGTTTACCCAGGTTTTTACTCAATAAATCTTTATTTTAACATTTATGGATCGCAGTTATCTTAAAATTACTTAAAATTAGCTGTATTATTTTTTCAGTTGTTAAAAAATTTTTTAAACAAACTATTTGATTATGTGGGTTGTATATGCAGTCTGTCATAGTAGGATTTAAATCTTGCTTGCAGCATTAAGGCATATAATAATTACTGATATTTGTTTGTGTCATCTGGAAATTGATAAATAAAGAATTAACTGAAGTTACAATCACAATATTTTATGGTTTAGAAGTGACCCTATGTCTTAGTCATTTATTATAATTCCTTCCATATTTAGAATATGTTACTGCCCCAGTACTTGACTGTTGCTTTATTTTAGACTCTAAAAAGGAAAAGGTGAAGTTGACTTTAACAGAGTTTGAACTTGAAATGCAAAAGGCTGTAAGCAAAAGCAATAAGATATTTTGCATTTTGTCTGATATTTAAATGATTCTGATAAAAAAAAGTTAGGGACACAGTTCTCCTTATGTCATAATTGGTACTAGTAGAAAATAAACTGTTGGATTTCAATTGGCAATGAATCTTAATTTTCATCATCTATACTAAATACATTCACAACTTTTATATTAACACATGCTTCCTTGGGTTATTTCATCATCATCATCATCATTTTCACATTTGTTTTCCATGCTTGCATGACTGGATGGGTCCTCTCCAATAGTATCTTGTCAATTATGAAGTTTAACACCCTGAAATCTTCTATCGCTTCTACCATGTCTTCCCTTTATTTCAAATCTGCAGCTTCATTTGACTTGAATCTCTTGGCACTTCTTTACCCATGCATACACACTAAATGCTTGTACCAACACATTTTTCTCTCTGCACACTATAATTGATATCTCTTATACTCAGGTTTCCTGTTAGCTCACCCGTGCCTCATTCTTCATGCATACTAACATTACACATTCAGCAGAATGTTCTTATTTTATTTCTTTAGTGCTCTTTTCACATCCTCTACATTATGTCAATGGCCTGTTACTATGCAACATCTCACTTTGTTTATAAACATCATCACTCTTTGTTTGAAAAAAAAATCCCCTGGTCAGCAGAGGACTTTCCCCACACTCTTCTTATTCTGGTTACTGTGCCTTTAGAGCACGCACCTCTTCAGTTAGTTAGGTCATCTAAGTAATAGAAGTTCTCAACTACTTCTTTGTAGCCTTTCAAACATTAAGAAGAATTTTTTTCACTTGTGCATTTACTAATAATTACTTATGTGCATCCACCACATACAAAGTTTTATTTTGTCTGTCAGACTGCTTGTGATCCAATTTCACCTCTTATGCATCCATACTTTACATTAGGTACATCATATGGAAGTCCTATTTACACCTTTCCGGCATATTGAGTATGGCCATTTACCTAATTGCAGCATGATTATATCTTCTGTTCTCTTCACTAAAATATGAGTCTTTGTTAAATTTGCTTTGAAGATTCTCAATTGTAGGTTCTGTTTCTACACCTGGAAGAATTTCTTCTCTTAATCTATCACACATTCAGGTATAAATGGTAGTCATCTGATGGTCTTAAAATCTCATGAGGGCCTTGAAGGGTTTTAGTCGAACAAACTGACTCCAGGACTTATTTTTTAAGCATAGTACTTATTCTGTTGGTTTCTTTTGCTGAACCACTAAGTTACAGGGATGTAAATACATAAACACCAGTTGTCAAGTGGTGATGGGGACAAACACAGACACAAAGATGTACATACATAAATATATACACACATGCATGCACACACGTGCACATACACACATATACATACATGCATGCATGCATGCATGCATGCATCCATACATCCATTCTTCCATCCATCCATCCACCCATACATACATACATACATACGGTGGGTTTCTTTCAGCTTCTGTCCACCAAATCCACTCACAGGGCTTTGGTTGACTTCAGGCTATAGTAGAAGACACATGCCCAAGGTGCCATACAATGGGACTGAACCTGGAAGCAAGCTTTTTACTACACAGCCACACCTTCACCTATATTCATCTTTTGCTAAAGACCACCTGACAACAGAGCATGGCATCCTGTTAGAAACTTTCTCCATATCAGTGAATGTTTACAAGAGTGGTCTTCTCTTAGCTATGAATGTCTTTTTAGGAAGAGCATCAGTGTTAACTCTGATCTGGCACCCATCTTAACTGTCTCAGCTCAGATAAGTCTCTTCTTTGTCAGTTGCGCTACTATTATTTCTCTTAAGTTTATAACTTAACAGTTAAGTTGATCCATCAGTCTTATAGCTGTGTTATTGCCTCTTTCTAGAGCAGTTGATGAGTATACTGCTATGTCAGTCATTGGGGAGGATATTTCTTTGCAGCACCTGACTTACTATGCAAATGACTCACCTGCGCCCTGCTTTGCTAAATATTTTCGGTGCCATCAGTGACTCTCATTAATATTCTAGCAGCTTTCCTTGCTTTCATATCCTTAATGGCATATAACTATCAACTCTAATAGATAGTATTTTTGTTGTATCAACTTGAATTAGTCCTTTCCACACATTCTTTTTATTTAGCAATTTCTTGTAATAACATTTCATACCTTCTTCTCAGTGTTACTGAAGGTTAAGCACACTGCTATTGTTATGAACACATATTTTTTTATGAATAATGTCTTGATTCCAACTGACACACTGCTTTGCGATGTAAAAACCTAAAGCCCATCATCCTCTCATTACAGAATATTGTGACCTCTTGTTTTCAGCTTCTTTCTGTGCCACATAAATCTAAAACTTAGATTCTCTTCTAGTTACTTGATATAGTTATTTGTTGTTCGCTTTCTTTCAGTCTTCTGAGTTTGTCCTTTTTGCTTTTACAGCTATATTTATAGTCCTATTCTGCTGACTATGTTGCCTTTTATTTGAGAACTACCTTGCTCCAACCACAGACCTTATATGGTCCTTACTAAGCTGTCTGCTAGAAATTCTGTTGTCTTGTATGTTGTAGCCCTCTAACTCCTCCTTCGTCTTCTCATATGTATTATCTATAACCTCAGTGAACCTATGTTTGGCAGGCATCTTTCAATTTTTTTACATTTCTTGTCTAGATTATCTTTGTTTGTCCCCTAAATTAAAGATCTCACAAAGGGAGATCAATGAAATAAGTAACAAACTAATATAAATACTGGGGATATGATCAGCTAAATTCTTGAATGCACTACCCCAACTTGGCTACAGTCCATTTAGGGAAACTAGCAAAAGAGCAAGACATACTGATGTGCTATTTTAAGAAAGATAGTAATATATTGATCATTGGTCTTCATTCCATGATGAAAGGTGCTGTTCAAAAGCCACTTCACTTCTTTTGCTTGCTGATAGAAATTCATTTGTATTCTTAAATTCTAGTGATTATGTGATATAGAGCCTGTCTATTCTTCTTTAAAATCTAAATCATATTTATTACATTTATCTAAATGCTGTTAACATTATATTCAGTTAAATGATAAATATTTCCAATAAGTTGTTGATATTTAAAGATAAGATATCTTATATTCTGATAATATATAAAATTTACTATTTGTTAATTTGAACATATCCAAGAAAAATTTTAAAGGAAATATAAAATACACACATATGTACACATGTGAACATATGTACATATGTGAGCATATGTTCAAGTATATGTACATATACACTGATGCATGCTCATGTGTTTACAAACATAAACACTGTTACATCTAACCCTACATACATATGCATCCACACGAACATATATCTATGGAAAAACACAGCTTCATAATACACACATACATAACTGCAAAGCAACATAGTCGCACAGAGAAGTAATTCTCATAATCATATAAATGTGGTACACACACACGCATGTTTGTGTGTGTGTGTGTGTATATATATATATATATATATATATATATATATATAAATAGATAGATATGTATACATATATATACATACACATATATATATGTGTATATGCATGTATACATACACATATATATATTTATATTTACACTTATACACATATGTATATATATACTCAAATTCACTTAAAACTTATCAATAAACATTCACCTTCATAAGCTCACATCCATATAAAACATGTTGCACATGCTTGTACTTATATAAAGCCATGCAGCTACATAAATACTCACATAAAAAACAATCAAAACTACACATATAAATAAGCAAATGCATGTGTGTACATATGTACACCATAGATGTACAGATATAAATTAATTAGCTTTGATAGAATTAGCTTATCGTTTTACATCAATTTTCCCATATATTCCTTTGCTTCAGGCCGATTAAAGAATTTTCTTTCAATCAAACAAAATACATTGCTGATGAGAAATATCTATATATTCATATTATATTACTTTATAATACAATTCACACACACACATGTAGTTTTTGTTTGCTTTTATCTATTTATTTATCTATCAGTCAGTCTGCCTGTCTGTCAGTCTGCCTTATCTGTTTATCTATCTTGTTTGGGCAGAGGATACTTCCTGCGTATTTTGCTTTTTGGAATAGGTACATTGTGATATGAATGTTGTTTAATTAATATATTAATGTAGACATTAAATGTCTATGCTTGTATGTGTCCTAATTTGGACAGCAGTGAGTTTTGGTTAGGTTTTTGCTTGACATTCTGAAGATTCCATATCACAAGGATTGGGAACTCAATAGTCTGAACAATACCTTTTCATAGCATCCAGAGGATTCCACTCCTATTATGTAGCCTTTATACTTCCTTAAAAGGGCTGACAAGGGGTTCACTGCTAGGACAAAAACATTTCATATAAGCTATCACACTGAAATATTCCTGTTGATAACCTGATTCTGTTAATGACATTAGTGGTAGCTTCAGTTCTTAATGCTAGTTCTATTGTCAGCCCCTTAATGGCTTTGATGATAGCAGCTGGAACCTTAGCAAAGTATAATGACTCTATAATCCATATAAAGAATCAAATGTCTTCTTATAATGTAACCACGCAGCCATCCACTTTTAGTGGTGCTGCTTTACTTTCTTAAGGATATCTTTATTGATGAGGGCTTGTTTTGGTATTGTCTCAAACTCATTTCTTTCCTCCTACCTGCTCTTCAATCATTATATTGTGCATTTCACAGTGAACCTGAATGAATGCATTCAAACAACCCTTGTATAATTTATACATCACATTCAGACACACTATGGACTTATAGCTGTTGGCCATATGCATTGCCTGGTTTATAGCTACTAGTGTTGTATGTGCAACTGCCAATCTGTCTGACATATCAAGCTCAACATTCATTGTTCTTTCAAACTGGTTAATGAGAAATGATCTGTAGGAGTTTTCTATACCAATAGCCCACTATCAGTTTCCTTCTAGATAATTTCCTATTCAGCAGCTTTGCAACAACTGTCAGGAGGGTTTCACTATTGATATTATAAGTTTTGAAAAAGTTGTTTGTGCAAGACTCACTCCATAGCTCATTAAAATCTTTGTAGCTCATCTAGAAAAGGAGATTTCTCAACCTTGATGGTATGCCCCTTCATTCTGTGATACACTGCTGGTGGGATTTATTACAAACTTGTGGTTGATGGTTTTTTTTGTTCTCAAAGTTTTTTTTTTATATAATGAAATTGTACACTTGCCACTTGCAGTTCATGTTTAAGGGCAACTAACTTGCCTATAAGCATTTCTTGTCTTCAGTTTTCAAAGACTTTAGATAACCTATCATAAAGTTGCAGCTGAGGGTTCATGAATTTATTATTCACTTTGCACTTAATAGTTGTGTTTAGCTGCCCAGAAATTTTCCTGAGTCTGTCAATATATATCCAGAGAGAGATGACACATTTCATTTGTTTCTTCTTAATACAATCAATCCCTGTATTCCCATCTGTTGTTGAATAGTAATCACAGCTCAATATAACAACATTCAACATCCAAAAGTTGGGATTTTCAATCGCTGCTAGCTGGTCTTTAGCTATTTGGTCCATAGTGGATAACATCAGGCTGGTTGATTTTCTACCAATTTATGTGGTAGTTGTTCTCCCATGTCCATGTTGATGGTGAAGTTTTGTTTGAATTTGGCTGTTGCTTCTGTTGTTTATATTCTTCACTCATTATTTCTCTTCCTTTCTTACTACTCACTTGTATAATAGCAGAATGCTCTTTTAAGTTCTATTGGTATAGCATCATTCATGCTTTGTACTGTTTATGATCGTCTCCAGAGAAGAATTTGTAGCATGTCTGTTTAAAATATGCATTTTTGGATCTCAAGTAGGCTCAGATGACACCGTATGTTTTCACTCTGTGATTGGCTGAATTAACAAGCTCTCTCTAACAGGCGCTCTCTGCTATGTCTGATTGTCACTTATATAATGTAGCTGCCACCATGTTCAATCGAGTTCTTCGAGTTCCTTGTCTCGGTTCTTTAAAGGACTCCTGGCATGCAGTTTTGCTCTATTACATTAGAGCTGGCTTCTCTCACACAACATCCTTCTTCCATGTGCGCCAGCAGAATAGACCAAACTCAATGCCTTTATCTCATGTTTATTAGAGGCTTCTATCAAGCCTCTTTCTATATACACAAAGCACAACTAATGTCTTCACACATTCATTCATTCACCACTACCACACTATAGACATCTCTATTAAACACTAATGACCACTCTATAAAATATTAACATTGTACTTAACCCACACTGCTGTGAATAAAGCTTTACTGCTGAACAAGGTCGATTTGTTATTGTATATCACCACACCGCTATCAAACACACAAACACAGTTGGCAACGTTTGTTTGCCACACACTGCTATCAACAAATACTGTCGCTGACATCATCATCTTCAACCAACAACTATGGAGTCAACCCAATGTGAGAACAACTTTTGTTAAAATAACAATCAACAGACAATGTTAAGGTGGTGGTGTCAACAAACCGCCATATTGGTGACCTCAGAACCCTTATATTCATATAGCAATCTTCCACACAAAAATTTCATTGATGTGGGATAACTCCTATCTGATGGTCTGTGGGGATAAAAGCTAATTTTTTCTCTATGAAAGTTGTCATTGTTGTTTGACACCGAACCTTGAGTAGTTATGGTGTTTTAGATTCCTATCATTCTTCATTCTTTTCATGTAACATATCGAGGGATCTTACCTAGCCTTTTTATAAAATTGGCACAAGTATTGCTTCAGTTCAAAGGCGCACAGATCTTTCTCTCGATATTTCGGCAACTTCTAATACCTGACATCAGTCTCCTGTCCAGCCTAGTAGTAATGTCAGGTTTTGAGTTTCAGTTAATTTTCTCTTTTTAATTACTACTATGATATTTCATAAAAAAGAAAAACACTTCTTTGCATTTTCTGGAAGAAGATAACCAATTTATTTATTTATTTGTATTGGGTTTGTATCAATGACAAAAGTTCTCAGGAGATAGTATTCATTATAGAAAGTTGAATAGTCCCCTTATACGTATGTATGTTTTCTTTTTCTCCTTTAGTGTTAATTCTGACTGGTCACATGCTTGGTAGAAAGGTTGTGAAGGAAAGTATATGTTTCTATGACTGGTTGGCTGATTGGCTGGGAGGATGTATTGTAATAGATAGAAATGAGAAACAGTGCAGTTATATTAAAGAAGGATGCAAAGATCATTGACAATGTATTTTTCTTTTAATATTGGGAAATATTTGCATGCCACTTTTTATTTATTTATTTGTGCTTTTACTTATTTCCTGAAGGTTTATGTAAATTTAATGTAATGATACTAATAGAATTCTTATCCATAAAGCTTAGCGGTCACATTTTTCCATTTACTGTAACAGTTTGGCAGCATAGCAGATGAGAAGAATTACAAGGCTGAAATCCTCCAATTAAGCTTAGCTTGTTTCATGTCTTGTCACCTGTGTGAATAAAGGAACAGTCAATCAAATGGAAATGTCTTTAAAAGCCACACTGGATTTAATCTGCAAACCCAGATTTGTGCAGATTATATGCAATTCCATTCAAATATTTTGAGTGTGTCTAAGTAATTAGAAAATGTCCCAATGTTCTC
>NC_068982.1:163707701-163710619 GCF_001194135.2 Octopus bimaculoides
TTTAAAAAAAAAAAAAAAAAAAAGAACATGCCTAAATGAATGGACATTAAAAGAAATTACAAACAGAGGATTTTAATATAAAGCATCAAATTAGAATTCTCTGTGGTTCATTTTCTCTTTGGAGGGTGAAAAGATAGATTAAAAATCGTTTATTTTATTTTTATTAGTAATAGTTTTATCATTATAGTTTGATATTGCATTCATATTCTGGGAACTTAAAAATGAATCATTCATTTTTTTTTCTATATTTTTAGCTCATTACTGATATATCAGAGAATATAAAGTCATTATTTTTTTTAGGGATATTCTTCATAAAAGAGATCATAATTTATCAATTCTCACTGGCCACTATGTTAAGAGTTAAAATAATGGTATCAAACATTAATTTTGTTGCTTTACCTTTTCTTTTTTTTGTTCTTTCTTCCACTTTCCACTCCCTTTTATTGCTATTCCATAGAGAAAGGTTTCATTAGTAAAACCTGGTTGTATATCAATTCCACACTAACATTCATCAACATACATACTTATCAAACGTACAACTAAAAATGACGTATGTATGTATGGAGGAGCAATGCATAAATGTCTAAACACTATAATGATTAAAGAATTATGAATATACTATGAATATACTATGAAATATAGTCATAATAATTTAGAACCAAATTCAATGGTTTCAACTTCCAATGCAGCTGAAATCAACCTGATGTTTCTAAGTTTGAAAAATGTATTATATACAAAACCCCATATATATTCCATAAGTTGATATTCAAACATAACTTGTTAACAGATGAACATTACATTGTGTATTGTCTAATTTTTAAAGTTGAGGTGTCAGAAATTTTAATGGACCATTCTAAAATGTCTTACAGAGTTTGAATTTGCTTGTGTTCTGTGTTCAAATCTTGTTAAGTTTACTTTGCTTATCATCCCAAAGAACTAGGTATATACTTGAGTTAATGCATTCTACTAAAATGTGCATACAAGCTTGTGGTTTCATCCTCATATGAGAAATCGTCATTGAAGTTTTATCTACTGTGGCATTTATATGTTTGTATCATGTTTCCAAGGTTCTATCCATTGTATGTTCTGAAATGATTATTACTTAAACTTTTAAAAACATGATTGATATCTGCCACATGTAATGTCTAAATAATTTATTAGTTAACTGACCATAGTTAGTTAAATAAAGGCTTGGAAGGTTTGGAAAACGTTGATGGATGATATTACCTAGAATGTCACATGAGCACATCCAGAAAATTAGTATTTTTGGCCAATAATGAATAAGGAGTCTGCAGTGGAAATTAAAACTCTTTGGCAATTTATATTTTGTGCATTCATTTTAGTGTATTCCTTCAGACTCAAAGAAGTCATAACTGTATGGCAATATTGCAAGCATAGAAAATGTGCATGACTTGCTTGTTTGTCAAATGCACACAGTTAACTATGTGAACAGTGATATATATAGTAACAAAGTCTTGCATATATAAATATAAATAAGGTAGTAATATCATTTTGCAAATTGATGAAAGAAAATACGAATAGCCGTCCTTAGATTTAGTTAAAAATAAAATTAGATTAGCCTATATGTACCAATATTATCTATATGTAAGTTGGTTACATAATTAAAGAAAACAGGAAGTACAAATGCTTTTTATCTAAATGTAGCAACAGCTTCTTTATAACTACATACCCTAACCCCAAAGGAAACTCAACATTCTGTTGACATAACAAAATATCAATTTCATATAAAAAAAAAACACTAAAACTCTGTTGGTTATGATGATGAGGGTTCCAATTGATCCAATCAATGAAACAGCCAGCTCGTAAAATTAATGTGCAAGAGGCTGATCATTCCACGGCCATGCATACTCTTAATGTAGTCCTCAGGGATATTCCTCATGATACAGAGTATGACAAGGCTGCCCCTTGGAAATACGGGTACTACTCGTTTTTTCCAGCAGAGTGTATGTGAAATAAAATGTCTTGCTCAAAGACACAACAAGCCATTGGGAATCGAACTCACAACCTTATGGATGTGAACTGATTAACTTAAAGACTAAGCCACATGTCTTCTCTATAAAAAAAAAACCCAGTAATGATCATCTAACAGTCCTATGACATTTATTATCTAACTACCTCTTAGTCTCTAGGTTGACAGCTTTCTTAGAATGTATGCAAACTTTATCACTCTCTGTCATTTTCTTTCTAACTGTCAGTCTTCTTTCTCTGCTCTGTATTATAAACCATGCTATCAATGTTGTTGCCATCATTGTCATCATCATTGATTTACTTCCCCTTTCCATGCTGGCATGGGTTGGACTGGTCGCTGCTTTTCATTTTAATTATAGCTTTCATTGCCTTTTTGGCATGGTTTCTGCATGCCAAAATGGTTTCTGTACTGAATGCTCCTCACAACATCAACCGTTTTATAGAGTGCACTGGGTGCATTTTATTGTGGCACTAACACAATGGTACTCACTAGCCTATGTCTCTGCTTATTAACCACTTTACAAAAGTGTTATACACCCCCCACACACACGCATGCATGCACAAACACACACACACATATATACATATACACATATATACATACATATATATAGTAGAATAAGAAATAGAAAACCTTGGTACAGTATTATATATTTGAAAAAATGAATAGAAATGGCTTTTCTGATAATTTTTCCACTTTAATAATTAGATGTTTACAAAAGGTCTTTGAAGACCGCTTTCAAGCAACAAACTCCGATCAGAGCCACCTTTTGTAAACATCTAATTATTAAAGTGAAAAAATTATCAGAAAAGCCATTTCTATTCATTTTTTGAAACACACACACACATGTATGTATGTTTATATATACATATATATATGTATATATATATATATATATATATATATATATATATATATATATATATAT
>NC_068982.1:163711297-163725361 GCF_001194135.2 Octopus bimaculoides
ACACACACACACACACACACACACACACACACACACACACACATGTCAGCCTGTAAAGTGGATGTTAAATGAAAATGATTATAGCAATGAGAGTCTTTTATTCCTCTTTTTGTCTTATGTGTGTATGTGTATGGCAGAAGCGTTAGCACGCTGGACGAAATGCTTAGTGGTATTTTATCTGCCTATATGTTCTGAGTTCAAATTTGCCTTTCATCTTTTTGGGGTTGAAGAAATAAGTACCAGTTACGCACTGGAATCGATGTAATCAGCTTAATCCCTTTGTCCTTGTTTGTCCCCTCTATGTTTAGCCCCCTGTGGGCAATAAAGAAATAAATGTGTATGTGTGTGTGCGTGTGTGTGTGTGTATGCATGCTTGCATGTATTCAGAAAGAGAGAAAGAGAGAGTGAGAGAGAGAGAGAGATGTAGATACACACAGAGACACATATACGCATGTACATGTACACTCATATATATATATACATAGACATAGCTGCATGGCTAACAAATTTGTAACCAGATGATATTGTAACCAGATTTGTCACCAGATGATTTTGGGTTCAGTCCCTCAGTACAGTACTTTGCCCAGGTGCCTTTAACAACAACTTTGCATTGGTCAATACTTCGTGAATGAAATTTGGTAGATGGGAACTGTATAGAAAGCCTTTACAATAGTGTATGTGTGTGCATGCGTGTGTAAGTGTGTATTCATGCATGTGTGTGTGGGCATGACTGTCACAATGCGTCTTTGCATTGGCAACATTCTTTACACCTTCTCAGAAAAAAAACCCCCACTTCTGACAACAATTGCATATGCAAGGATGTGGAATAAAATATTCTAACTTGTAACACAAGTTAAGGTTGGCACCAGGAAAGACATCTAGCTGTAAAATATTGCCTGAAGAAGTTTCATCCAGCCCATGGTAGCATGGAAAAAAACAGACATAAAACAATGAAGATGATGATGATGATGACGACCTTTATCTATATCTATATATATATTTCATTCTTCCATTTCACTCTTGTTTAACCCCTGTTGCTAAATTCTAAAGCCTTAATGCATTGATTGCCCATATTTTATGACCAAACATTTTTGCAGATTCTCGTAACCGATGCCATCACTTTCATTATTATACATCCTTCACTATTAAAGATTTCACTGTTATACATCGCCTCACCAACTCCATAATGCTGCCAATAAAGTTTATACAAAAACAAATTAGTAATGGCCACTAGTGTGTAATAGAATGAAATAGTAAAGAAACAGAACTAAACAAAAAGGAAAAACTAAATTGCTTAAATATATATATGGTGTTAGCATGACCTTAAATGATAAAATATCAGAGAGAGAGAGAGAGAGAGAGAGAGAGAGAGAGAGATAGAGAGAGAGAGGTGAGAGAGAGAAGAGAGAAGAGAGAGGGGGAGGGGGTGTAGAAGAATGAGATGAGAAATATATGGAAGATAATTCTGTAGTTTGTTTAGAAATCTTTGGAAATATATTGGCAAGTAAGAAAACTTAGATTGGACTTTCAAAGTGTATTGATGAGGATGACGATGATGATGATGATGATGATGATGAAGATGATGCTGATGATGATGACAATGGTGAAAATGATATTGATGGCAGTAATGAACATAATAATGATGACGATTATGATGATGATGGTGAGGAAAAGAGAGAGCAAGGCAATGGGTGAAAGGATTATGATGATAATGATGGTCATAAAGATAATGGTAGTGATAATGATGACGAAGAGAAAGAGAAGACATGGTGTATGGTGATGAGGATAAAGAGGGGGGGGGGGATAAAATGGAGTTAGATGATGATGAGCAGAGGAAAGATGTGCAAGTAGAAGGGAGATGGGGAGGGAGAAGGAAGAACGTCCATATTGGTCGTGGTGGCAGTGGTGGTAGTTATAATAGCAATAGTCATAATAACGATGATTATCTAATATTAACTAAAGCCTTAAATATTACTCTGACATATTTGCTGTGCTAACTGCAGTAGGGATTGTCTGCATCATAAACGACAACCCTTGGAAAGGTCAATGTGACCAGCAGATAATGTTCTATGTAATATGTAATTGGAGAGTAGTTAATGGGTTTTGGCAAAGGAATCATAACTTTATATATCCGTGTGTGTGTGAATGTATGTGTGTGTGTATGTGTGTATATGTCTATGTTTGTGTGTGTGTGTGTATGTGAGTGCAAGCTTATATATGTGAGTATGTAAAGGCATGTATGAGTGTATAGGTATGTGCACAAATGCGTAGTGAGTATGGACATACATGCACACATGCACACACATATATTTACAGAGAGAGAGAGAGAGAGAGAGAGAGAGAGAGAGAGAGAGAGAGAAAGAGACAGACAGACAGAGGGGAGAAAAAGAGAAAGGGAAGAGAGAGAGGAGGGGGGAAGTAGTAACAAAAGAAATAGATAAAAAATCAGAGTATGAATGAGTAAAATATGAAGAAGCATAGAGAAAAAGCAACTAAAAAGAATGGTGAGAGAAAGATATTGAAGAAGACAAAAAGAAGGATGAAGACGAAGAAAATAAATGGAAAGTTGGGGGTGGAAGTTGAAAGAGATAAATGAGGAAAAATAAAAAGGAGATGGAGGAGAAAGGAAGTAAGAAAAAGGATGGGAAGAAAGAGAGAAAGAAGGAAAACATGGAAGAAACAAAAGAATTGAAGAATGACTATACATGATTGAAACGTTTGATGATATTGAATGGTTCGTTCCAAAGTTATTTATTGTTCTCAATCTGATGAGATCAACAGAAACTGTTATATCATCTTAGAAGACTTCCTTGAATGGATCCCTGCAGAAGTGTTATTGTAGAAACCTGGCTTTTAGGAGAGAAACGTTAGTAGGGATTCAACTTTTTTGGCAGCCAAAGATTATAATTCCTGCAGCTATGTGATAAATACTTTTGTATTAACTTTGGATCTTTAACAATTGAAAACCCAATTGAGATACTTGATTCTTAAGCTTTATGATTTACTTGCAATATTTTGTCAAATATTTGCAAAAAAAAAAAAAAAAAAATCAAGTTCTTGCCTTTTCTGGTTTTATATTTTAGTTACATTTATTTATTTATCTATCAATATTTTGAATAACTTGTGACACTAAATACTCAAATATCATCATCATTGACATCCTCATCTTATTTTATATTCTAAGTTATCAACACAAGGTACCACTACCTCATTGTCTCTCTCCCATCCTCATTCACACATATTCAAGTATATATATAGATAATACATATTATACTTCACAGATTATCATCAATACGAGGCACTATTTAATAGCCTATATTTGAATAAGAATCTTCAGTCAGTATCCAGCAGGGGATTGATTACTTTCACTGGCATGAAACATAAAATCATG
The DNA here is from genome assembly GCF_001194135.2 of Octopus bimaculoides. Taxonomy (NCBI): domain Eukaryota; kingdom Metazoa; phylum Mollusca; class Cephalopoda; order Octopoda; family Octopodidae; genus Octopus; species Octopus bimaculoides. The sequence continues at coordinate 163,714,689 of NC_068982.1, forward strand.
GACTAGTAGTGATCTTTAACCACTGCATATTAATCAATATCTTTAATTTAAGAAGAATGACCTTACAGGAATATAACTGTTTCAGTATACATATCTCATCATATGTCAAACCTATGATGATATATGATATGTATTGAAATAGCTACATTTCTATGAAGTCAAAATTCTCACACACAAAAAAAAATGCATTCTGTAAACATTATTCACAGAATCCTTTTGTGAGCTCTAGTTTTCTTGCTGTTTATTTGAGAATAACACTGAATATCAAATAATATCTATCACCTAACACTAAGCACTGAGACAACAATGTTTTACAGTTTATTATTGGGTTGTTTCCATTACATTTACTTTTGCCCTTTAGCAAACTTGTTAACCATCTCTCCTTAATCTAATTTGTATATTCTATAATATTCATAAACACATTAGGCTGTTGTTGTTTATCTCCAGATTAGTTCTGATCAAGCAAACTTACTATTAATGCATGCCATCTTATTTTTAGACCATCCCATCTTATTTTCAAACTATGTGCCTAAGACTACATTTGGTCTTTTTAGTTTGTGGAGGAAATTTGGATGCTATTTCTAGCTAGCTGGTGAACTGCATAGAAACTCTTTTGTTGACTTGACATTAATCTGTTGTTTGGAGAGCCAAATTGATAGAACTTTTGACTTCATCCAATGTGCTAGCAGTTCATATCTTGTTACCAGGCCTGCGTTGTGTTGGAAGCAAAGTCACATGTTTTTTTTTAACAGCTTTGTTCATTTAGCTGTAAATAAGTGCCATAAGTTAGGAATAACTGACTAATATACACATAACAGCTTTATTGGTAACACTATAAAAATAATGTTTTTTCCAATTAGCACTGCTAAATTTAACCCATGTTGTGAGCATATCATGGCGAAGAATGATTCTGTCAAGTTGATTCACCTTCAGATTCACCAGAATGATGATTATGTTTTTCAGTTGTGAATCAATGTTCTTATGGGTTATAAGACTCATCGGTCACTACTTTATTTAAATATATGTTATTTGTTTCATACACTTGCTTGGGACAAGTAAAATGTTTTCATAATAAAAGTCATTACTTTATAATGTGTAAATACAGTTAAAGATAAGCTGAGAGAGGGAAGTTAACAGATATCATTGCCAGGAATATGTCACAAAAACATCTCAGTCTTTAGTTTTGTTACAAAAAGAAATATGTTTACTTCATGACAAGTTGTTTAGTTACCATTTTGTTTGAGTAGCTGTCGTATGGGCACATAAAATTAGTCTAATTCACTAAATAATAAAAATTTGTTATGAATTCAATATTCTGTTAGCAGAGTAAGCATTTCATGCATAAAACGGTACTGGAGGATTACAAGTAAGTTGATTTCATACAAATCATATACACTGGTACTATTCAAGGTTTATTGTGCTACTGTTATTGTTGTTTTGTTAAACTGATCAGTTTGAGTTGATCTAAGACCCAACCCCCTTTGGTCATGAATGACCATGGGATTGCACCTAGAAAGTTTTCCTCCAAGACACAAGTCTGGGCAAGGTTGTTTATGGAAGACTCCAGCCTCCACTCTCCATGCTACCAATGTTATCCAAGCGAAAGGCAAAAGCTGATACAGCTTGGCACCAGTGACACTGCAACTCATTTCTACAGTCAAGTGTACTGGAGCAGTGTGAAATAAAGTGTCTTGCTCAAGAACACAACACCCAGCCCAGTCTGGGAATTGAACACACTACTTCATGATTGTGAGCCCTATGCTCTAACCACTGAGCCATGCAGCCATGCATCTTCACTATAATAAAGCAATAACTGATCAAGTGAACAAGAGTATTAACCAGGACAGCGATATGAATTGTTTGATAGATTATATCTGAAGCTTTAGGATGTGTTTTGTCATCTGATTGTCTTCTCAATAGAGCCCTAATATATAGGATCTTGGAAATACAAAGTAATCATTATAAAGATATCAAGGAGTTCATTGAGGAGTAACTGGCTGCTACATAGAGTAAGTCGAGCAACTGCATTGTGACTTCTTTTCCTTTGTGGACTAGATTATATAGAAGGGTAAATAAGTTATGTTGTTTAAATGATATAATTTATACCAAGAAAAGAATTTGGAAACTGGATGGAATAATATTGGCAAAACACTGCCTCCATTTGTGACAAAATTTTTTATACACAGTTAGCTGACCTGCAAAAAATAGCAGCCAAATTTGCCTCAAAACACATGCCACCATTTAAAAAAGGGAAGAATATTCATTAGGCACAGATGTGGCCATATGGTAAGAAGTTTGCTTCTCAACCACATGGTTTGGGGTTCAGTCCCACTGCATGACACCTTGTGCAAGTGTCTTCCACTATAGCCTCATGCCAACTATAACCTTGTGAGTGGATTTGGTAGATGGAAACTGAAACTGAAACATAAATATATATGCACATATATATAGGACAGGCTTCTTTCAGTTTCCATCTACCAAATCCACTCACAAGGCTATGGTTAGCCTGAGGCTATAGTGGAAGACACTTGCACAAGGTGTCATGCAGTGGGACTGAACCCCAAACCATGTGGTTGAGAAGCAAACTTCTTACCACAGTGATTGAGTTTGTTTCCCCACCACTGCTTGACAACTGGCGCTGATGTATTTATGTCTCTGTAACTTAGCAGTTTTGGCAAAAGAGACCGATAGAGTAGCTACTAAACTTTAAAAATAAGTACTGGGGTGGGGGGTTGATATATTCAACTAAAAATTCTTCAAGGTAGTGCCCCAGCAGGCTGCAGTCTAATGACTGAAACAGGTAAAAAGACAAAAAAAAAAGCTAAAAGATTACGTTATCCTTGAAACGCCAACTGGAAGTATTATGGCTGGAACACCAATAATCATAGATCTTTTTGATCAGGTTCGGTTGAAACTGAATAACAACAACCAGCAAAATTATTTATAAATGTATCTTTCAATATCTGCAAAAAAATATTTGGCAAAATATATAAAATACTAGACCTTCCTAATGTGTGCATTCTTGAACTGAGCTATGAACTTTAAATATATTTTAACATGAAATACTACCAAGAAAAGATAGTTATTTACATTTGACTTTGAAAACTTGAATCAACAGATTAGAAAAGTTTTGAAATTCCATTTCATGGGAAGCAAGCTTTATATTTTATATATATTTTCCAAATATCTTTCCTGACAAATATCTTTCCTGACTATAGCAGCACAATCGTCTCTCTTGCACACCACATCTGATGCCTCTTATGCCTAACTTTTCTCACAAGATGCTTACATTCTGTTGAACATGCACACTGATATTGCACATCCAGCGAAGCACACTGGTTTCATTTCTTTCAAGCCTACGCATGTCCTTGACTGTCACAGCCTATGTTTCACTGCCATATAGCAAAAATGTTCGCACACAAGCATCATACAATCTGCCTTTCATTCTGAGAGAGAGGTCCTTTGTTGGCAGTAGAGGTAGGAGCTCTCTGAACTTTGTCTAGCCTAATCTTGTTCTTACAGCTATGCTCTTGGATCATCCACCTCCACTACTAATTTGATCATCTAGATAATGGAAGCTGTCTACTACTTCTAGCTAGCCCCCCCCCCAAGCAGTTAATGGAGTCTATTTTCTGCACATTTTCAGTGTTTTCTGTACCTGTGCATCTTCCACATACAAAAGCTAGTTTCCTTGTTAACCTTCGTCTAATATTGCTGCACCTTTTATGTATCCAAAGCTTACAATGGGTGCCTCTTTTGGAGTTTCTACCTACGCCTTTTCGACAGATTGAGGAGAGCCATCTACCTGAAAAGATTTGTGATTTGTCTACCTTCCTACTTGGACATTGAAATTCTTATTGTCCAGTTGTTGACAGCAAGTGTTTAAATAGATTACTTAGGGAGGGGGGTCACTGCACAAGCTTTCAAGTTGAGTCTTTTATCAGAAAGTGTTTGCAGATTGTGTTCACACTATTTTCAATCTTTCAAAAAAATATTTCTTGTTTCACAATGGACAATCCCAAATTCCCAAATTATTTACTGTTTGGATGATTTGGTAAATGATGGAAATATTTGATATAAATATATTAAAATAGTAAAGTCATAAAGTGACTCTCTAGTCACATTTTTGTTGAAACATCATCTCATATTGTATAGAAATAACTGATTAAAAAAGACTATAACTCAGTTATACCGGGCTGAAGGATGATTTTAAGATAAATTAACATTATGCTAGTGCAAGTATTGTTCATGAATTGGCTTAAAATTGCGTTCCATCTTTACCTAATTGTCACAGAAATGCTAAGTAATTTTACATCATACTTCATGAATTACTTCATATGCCATGAAGAGCATCACATAATCAATTATTACTTTCTATGGAATACTTTTGAACACCATCTGTAAGTTCACAAACAAATTCAATTGGTTCAACAAAACTATTGTTTGCTTTGAGTGTAACAGAGAATTTGTTTCCTACATATTTCCTGCTTAATAATTCTGTGAAAAAGATCTTATGCTTCAGGTAAGAAATTTTCATATGAAAGAATAGCATCAACAAATTCAGACATTATGGATCCAGAGAAAATAAAGTACAGTGTTCCACCCTGTTCTGCCATTCAGATGACGGCAAAATGAACATGTGCTATGCTTATCAAAAACGTTGTAAAGAAAGATGTCATCAACAATTTTAATGTAAATGCTCAAGAATTATGGCATTAAGAATTCCGTGTCAACATTTCAGATATAATTCTTCTCGCCACATTTAACAAAATGATTTAGTGAATACATTAGAATTTCGATTTCCTTTATCATCAACTAAACCAACTGAAATTTTATATATATATATATATATATATATATATATATATATACATGTATATTTTTATGTATGTATATGTATACTCACAAACATATGCATGTGTATGTGTGAAAGAGTTATATACATGACTGTGTGGTAAGATGCTTGCTTCCTAATCACATGGTTCCAAGTTCAGTTCCACTGTGCAGCACCTTGAGCAAGTGTCTTCTCCTATAGCCTCGGGCCAACCAATGCCTTGTGATTGGATTTGGTAGATGGAAACTGAAAGAAGCGTGTCGCATATATGAATATATATATATATATATGTGTGTGTGTGTGTGTGTGTGTGTGTGTGTGTGTGTGTGTGTGTGTGTGTGTGTGTGTGTGTGTGTGTGTGTGTGCATGTGTGTGTGTGTGTGTGTGTCTTTGTGTTTGTCCTACTATCAATGCTTGACAATTGGTGGTGTTGGTATGCTTACATCCCAGTAACTTAGTAGTTTCACAAAAAAGACCAGTAGAGTGAGTACCAGACTTAAATAAAGAAAAACGTCCTGGGGTCAATTTGTTTGACTATAATCCTTCAAGGTGATGCTTCAGCATGGCCACAGTCAAATGACTGAAACAAGTGGCCTAATGGTTAGAGTGCTGGGTTGACAATCAAATTTCTGGACAAGGGAGTGTGTTGTGTCCTTGAGCAAGGTACCTCATTTTATGTTGTTCCAGTCTTTTCAGCTGAAAATCGATTCCAACAGACTGTTGGTGTAGCCTACTCTCCCTCTAGTTGCCACATCCTTCATATTCTAATTTTATTATGTCTGCTCGTGACTATGCAGGCTCCAAAAATAATTAGCAAAAGCATGGTCAAACTCACTATCAGCTACCATTTTCTTCTTCTTCTTCTTCTTCTTCTTCTTCTTCTTCTTCTTCTTCTTCTTCTTCTTCTTCTTCTTCTTCTTCTTCTTCTTCTTCTTCTTCTTCTCCTCCTCCTCCTCCTCCATCTCCTCCTCCTCCTCCTTCTTTATTTTATATCTGTGTTCCATGCTAGCATGGGTTGGACAGTTTGAAAGGGTCGGACATGTTCAAGGGTTTCATTGTGCCCCGTTATCTATTTTGGTATGGTATGGTATACTTAGATATACCTAATAGGATAGGTTTGCTGGGCTATGTAACAACACATTTGCATAAAAACCATGAAATTCTGAGTTTCTCCAAGAAAGAATAGAAGAAAACTAACTCACACCCCCGAAATTCAATTGATTAGTGATACAGTGGAAATATGTAAAACATTCCAAGGATTCTCTCTTTCAGCTCCCTGAAATGAACATATATACAATCTTATTTATACATGCACATAAGAAGTGTACTCAAGTGACATGCACACCCTTTACTGAAGAGCAAGTTCATTCATACATGCAACTACATCCATATGTACATGAACCCACTCACATATCAACAAATCCCAGGAAATGGTTACTCTTAAACCCTTTGCTAATAACTGGTTTGAATTCTGCGAAGAACTTGAATAAATGACAAACAAAAAAACACCTGCACCTGCCTTCACACCCCACTCCCATCTATCCATCCAACCATCAATCCATACACACACATGCACACACATGCACACACATGCACATGTATTTCATCATCTTCATTGTCATTATCATCATCATTTAGCCTCTGTCTTCTACATATGTATGGGTACACACACACGCATATATATATATATCATCATCATCCTCATCGTTTAACATTCGCTTTCCATGCTAGCATGGGTTGGACGATTTGACTGAGGACTGGTGAACCAGATGGTTACACCAGGCTCCAATCTGATCTGGCAGAGTTTCTACAGCTGGATGCCCTTCCTAATGCCAACCACTCTGAGAGCGTAGTGGGTGCTTTTACGTGCCACTGGCAGAAAGGCCAGTCAGGTGGTACTGGCAATGGCCACGCTCAAAATGGTGTATTTTACGTGCCACCTGCACAGGAGCCAGTCCAGCAGCATTGGCAACGATCTTGCTCTAATGTCTTTACACGTGTCACATATATACGTAATATATGGTATAATTATAAACAGGGCAAATTTTAACCATTTCTCTGCAGACTGGAAAAATGATGAACAACCTTAATTGATTTCCGAACCTTATTGGGTTCTCATCAGAGGTGTCCACATCGTTTTGACAAGTTCCAGAGAAACAAGCAGCCATATGTGTGCTTGTATAAATAGATGTGTGATTGCAACTATTAAGTCTAGAGTTCCATGGAAGTTAATCATTGTCCAGTCTGCTTCAGTATAGAGCTTAAGCAACTATTATACTTGATTGTATTGCTAGTTATGATATACAGAACTAATGTAGGAGAAAATACGATAAACTTGAGTTTATTGTAATTTCACACTTACACACACACACACACACACCACACACACACATGCATCCATGCACACACACGCACTCTTACACATTAATGCTTGTTTTTATATTGAGTTATAATAAAAACCAGTCTGTTGAAGGCTAAATGGGCTGAAACTTTGAAGTCACTGTCAACACTATTCCTGTTAAAGAATAGGGCATATATATTTATTTATACATAAAAGAGTGACATCAGATTTTATATTGATAAGATCTGATATTATCCACAGAGCTGAAAAATGACAGGTTTTGGCTATAATTACAATATTACATAATGTCAAAAAACAATATTTAGAACTTTACTCTGATATTTTCCATCAACTTCAATAATTGTTTTAGTCACGAGGTCAGTTTTTATAGAGGAGAACAATATTTATTTGATTTACTTTAGAAATATGACAGGCAAGCTTAACCCTGGTATGACCTGAACTCAGAACAGCTAAGGAGATGATTAAATACTTGAGCAAATAAGAAAGTTTCAACATGATTGCTTGACCTATAAGAAATAGTAGTAAAATCTCCCTGAAATTATACCTTCCTATCTTCAACTTGGAATGACATATTGGATTATCTGGACTTAGATGATCTATGCCTGGAAATAAGATAGGAAAGTCATGATATAAGAAATACTATAGAGTATATATATATATATATATATATATATATATATATATATATATATATATATAGTGTACTGTTCCACAATGATAAGATCAACTAAAAAAGTACTTCATCTGGTGAGAGATAAATATTATTTAATAAACACTATATATGTTTTTATGTGCTACAGTTAGTTTCATGCAATGAAAGCTGTCAGACAGTATTTTTTAATATGTCTGGTGTCCCAGCACAATCTTCAGGCACTGCCCACATGGCACAACAAGCTAAAAATAGGGTGAGAGGATGAGAGAATAAGTGAGGAAAGGTAAGAAAGAAGTAAATATAAAAGGTGGGAGGTTGAAAAACTAGAAAACAAAAGAGAAAATAGAAAGAAGCAAAATGGGTGGGATTCGAGTTATTTCCCCTTTAGCCATAAAATATAAAGCTGAAAAGATAGTGGCCTAGAGTCTGTGGTGCGGTTTTAATTTCGAAGAAGGTGGTACTTTCCAATTCATCAAATGGAACTTAGTCAGATGCTTACAACTGCTGAAAATTTTGGATCTAGAATTCAGCAGTGTGTTAGAGTTCTTAGATCTGAAAGGGATTTGAGTTCTCTCAGCTACACGTAGCTTACATTTCCTTGATCTGTTAACATATGGTTATTTTCCACTTTATCATATGTGGTGTGTTGTTCAACTTCAAACCCAGTACATGGCTGGCTAACTTAGTAGCTTTACTTCTGTCCCTGCATTGGAAGGAAGACATGTGGTTAGTATAGCAATTTTTGATGTCATCTTCACATAGTCTGATATAGCTCTTCTTATTGGTTGTGTATTTTTTAAATATGTCTGGTGTCTCAGCACAATATTCAGGCACTGCCCACATGACACAACAAGCTAAAAATAGGGTGAGAGGATGAGAGAATAAAAAGCCACACCACAGACTCTAGGCCACTATCTTTTCAGCTTTATATTTTATGGTTAAAGGGGAAATAACTCTAATCCCACCCATTTTACTTCTTTCTGTTTTCTTTTTTGCTTTCTGGTTTTTCAACCTCCCATTTTTTATATCTACTTCTTTCTTACCTTTCTTCACTTATTCTCTCATCCTTTCACTCTATTTTTAGCTTGTTGTGTCATGTGGGCAGTGCCTGAATATTGTGCTGAGACACCAGACATATTAAAAAAATACACAACCAATAAGAAGAGCTATATTGGCTGTAACCTCTGCCTCATATATAATGGATTTAATCATACATCCCTGGTCAAGTGGACAAATTCCTGGGTCTTGACAGTTACAACTGGGAGTGGGCTCTTTGGTGTCTGATTCAGGTACTCAACTATGTGTTTACTGTATCTTATAGCAGAAACAGCTGTAAGCTAATGAAGTTCATAACATAACCATTGTTTTTCCTGTGTCATCTCTTTTACTTATTACTGCTCTACACCCATCAAGCACTTTGTTCTAAACCATATGTATATTGAGTTCTACACTAGATTATTAGTCTCTCAATGCATAAGCGATATATGTGTGTGTGTGTGTGTGTGTGTGTGTGTGTGTGTGTGTGTGTGTGTGTATGTGTGTGTGTGTGTGTGTGTGTTACTGTCTTCTTGCCTTGACATCACACGATGGCTGTAAGACAGCATCACCACCATGTAGGTGATTTTTCATGCTAACATGTCTAGTCAAAGGGAAATATTACCTTACTTGGAAATGGGTTAGGGTTGGTGACAGGAAGGGCATCTAGCCATAGAAAATCTCCCTCAATAAATTCTGTCTAATTCATGAGAGCATTGGAAACATGGATGTTAACAGTGAAGATGGTGATGATGGCGATGATGATGATGGTGATGATGTATGTTGTGTATGTGTGTATGTGTGTGTGTGTGTGTGTGTGTGTGTGTGTGTGTGTGTGTGTGTGTGTGTGTGTGTGTGTGTGTGTGTGTAGAAGTACAGTGGGCTAGATGAAAACAACAACAATAATAGGTAATATACTCTCATTCACCTCTCAAAAGATGGGATACTCACTGCTTGAATGCCTCTGATCAAAGGTCTATCCAAGTAGTGTTGACCTGGGGTTAAACAACAACAAAAAGAGCACCAATTAAAATTTCTGCCAGCTGGTTACTCTTTCAATAATTCATTAGTTATAAAAGCATTTATAAAAGATCTTTCAGAATATTGAACTATTAATAAGAAAATAAATACATTATGATGATTTATTAGTGAATATTTAAGATGAATATTTCAGATGGCGGATAAATATTTAAAATAAATTACATTGATATTCAGAAGACAGAGCTAAATTGAAAATATTCTTCAGGAGACAATGTATCTTGAAATAATTTACTGGAAATAAATGATCTGTGATCCTTCAGACTCTGATATTGGTTAGTCTGGCCAATTTAATAGTTCTAGAAAATGAGTGGTTAATGTGACAATAATGAATATTCAGAATCTATTTTTATGATATGCAAACCATCAAGACTTTCTTAATTTCACTTAGATGTCTGTGGCATGGAAAGTGAAATAATATCCTATTCTTTCCTTCCTTCACTCCCTCTCTATGCATATATATATATATATATATATATATATATATATATATATATATATATATGTATAGGTGATATGTATATATATATATATATATACATATATATATACACATATATATGTGTGTGTGTATGTGTTTGTCTGTGTGTTTGTACATATGTATGTAGGTATGTATTTATGTATCAATTATGTACCAAATAAAATATATATATATACATACATGCATACACATATACATACATACATACATACATATATATATACATATATATATATATATATATATATATATATATATATATATATATATA
>NC_068982.1:163726538-163728730 GCF_001194135.2 Octopus bimaculoides
AGAGAGAGAGAGAGAGAGAGAGAGAGAGAGAGAGAGAGAGAGAGAGAGAGAGAGAGAAAAGATAAAAGAATTCTCAAATGCAGGATGACTGTAAAGAGAACATAGAGAATTGAATAAAGACCCTTAGAAGATGAAAAAAAGTGGCTGATTTTCTAATCAGTCTTCAGGGCCATCCTACATTAAATAAAGAATTCCTTAATTTTCTGAAACCGTGATCTCATGATCATGAGTATAACACCTTAGCTTCATATATATAGCTCAAACGAAGAGAAATAATCCAGAGTAACTTGTGGCATGTATTTCAACAACAAAGAGGACTAAAGGAATATTAAATATAAATATAAATTATTAGGTTTTCGAAACGATTTTTGTTTTCCGGGAGGGCAGCTTGTTGACAGAATCAACATCAAATGAGAAGGAGATATAATGTCAAGCATCAAGAAATTTTTTAAAATTGACATGTCTTTAAGAAAAAGATTCTCTGATTGTCTGTAGACAAGAGGTCACCTGTGACACATGTGCCTGTCTCAATATTCATCTCCAGCACAGTAGTTTCTCTACCTTGTCTCTTGTAGGACTATATACTTAGACATGTACAAAAAGAGTAGAATGCATTCATGGTCTTTGCAAAGACTACACGAAACTCAGCTTGCAAAGACTTATTGGGGCAAGTGAAAGCGAAATTGGGATGGCACCTGTGCCCAGCGTCGCCTTTCTGGCACTTGTGCCCGTGGCATGTGTAAGAACTTTCAAGCGAGATCGTTGCCAGTGCCCCTGGATTGGCTCTTGTGTGGGTGGCACATAAAATAAAACATTTGAGCGTGGCCGTTGCCAGTACCACCTGACTGGCCTCGTGCGGGTGGCACGTAAAAGCACCCACTACACTCTCAGAGTGGTTGGCGTTAGGAGGGGCATCCAGCTGTAGAAACTCTGCCAAATCAGATTGGAGCCTGGTGTAGCCATCCGGTTTCACCAGTCCTCAGTCAAATCGTCCAACCCATGCTAGCATGGAAAGCGGACGTTAAACGATGATGATGTTTATGGTCTAGGTAATTTACCTAAATAAAGCAAAAAATGAGGGTAAAAACCAAAGTATATGAAGCAGTCATCAAGGACCAGCTGTTTGCAGATGATGCAGCACTTGCAACACACTTGGAGGTGTAACTGCAATGCTTTGTGGACAGTTTCACATGAACTTGTGAAAACTTTAGCTTGACCAACAGTCTGAAGAAGACAAAAATCCTGGGCCAAGGTGCTGTGCATTTCCATACCAACACTATCAAAAACTGTTGGCTGAAGGAAGTCTTTAAGTTTACATACTTCAGTTCCACCATTATGCATAAACTCTTTCTGGAATCTGAAATCAACTGATATATTGGAGAAGCATCTTCAACATTAACACATTAACTAGGCTGACAATGAAAGTCAGGCAGAATAATATGATATTGATCGTGAAGGCACACAGTACAAAGATCGAAATAGTACACTAAGGTTGCACTGAACAAAGCTTGTATCCTCAGCACACTGCTTTACAGTAGTGAGACCTGAAGTAGCATTTGCTCTAAACAAGAACAGCTTCTCAATGCCACCCATCTATGCAACCTGAGATGGATTCTAAACATCAGGTGAACTCATCAAGTTACTAACAATGAAGTACTACAACAACCTCTGTTGGATGAGCCATGTACACTATATGTCATTTGGGATGACCCCCCCCCAAACCTGCTGTATGGTGAACTGGCCTCTGGTGAGAGAACATGAAGATAGCTCCAGCTTCATTTCAAAGATGTCAGCAGGTGAGACAAAGTCTTTTTACATGAACATTGAAAAGTGAGAAGACAGTGTAGATGATGACTCCTGTTGGAGACTGGAATTGGACAATACTTTAAAAAAATTAGAGGAGAGGCTGATGTTTGTTGATGAAAGTAAACAAAATTGATAAGAAAAACTTTACCAGGACAAGACTTGTGGATAGCACCTTTATGTGCAATCACTTCAGTTAGAACTGTCTCTCACATGTGGTCTCTGTGGTCATTGCAGGTGTTGCTCTGTCAACATGATCAAATAAGACTTTGCAGTCACTGATGGACTGCTTGCAAAACTAAAGGATACCTTCAAGATATATGTGTGTTTGTGTGTGCATGTGTGTGTGTGTCTGTATAACATATATACAATATATATATATATATATA
>NC_068982.1:163729885-163731595 GCF_001194135.2 Octopus bimaculoides
ATATATATATATGTATATATATATATAGTTTGTATGTATGTACACACACACATATATATGCCTGTAACATACATACACAAACACACTCAGAAATGCATACACACACACAAATATAGATGTTGGAAGAGAAGATACAATGAAGTATGTGAATACGTCATTGAGAATAATGAAGAAGAGTGAGGATAAAAAAACTAAGAATAACTGAAAGAAGACAAAATGAAGCACAAGAAGAAAACAGAGCTAACCTTGGAGCAAAAACATCAAAAATTACTGAAAGAAGCAGAAATAAACCCTGTCATTTTTGATGGATATTTTGTGTGTTGCATAATAATAAACAGACTTCCTGAATACACAAATACAGGCACACAGCTGCATATATACATAATTCATGTATTGTACATAGTTAATTTTAGACAGAAATTGATTGAATAATTAAATTGAAACAAAATTGAAAACACGAATAATGTTGTTAGAGGTGTTGAAATACACACACGAATACACACGTGCGTGCGCACACACACACACACACACACATACACACACACACACACACACACACACACACACACACACACACACAATGCACACATATAAAGGAAGTGCAAAAGATATACATACACATCTACATACAAAACTATCACCACATTACCCCAGTGTAAGAAAAAGACTTCTCTGTGCAGAGACTGATGTTATTGATGAATTCCAGTGAAGCATAGGTGCTCAGTGTAGGAATAAAAGTTCAGTTAAAGCAGTACGTAAACACTTATATTATAAACTTAAACAGGAATTTGAAAGAACACAAACTCAGTAAGTTATGATTGAAAACCAAGAAGAGAGTCTTTACAAGATCACATGGCCTGATAAAAATAACAGCTAAATATAAGACTACAGTAATAAAACGGAAGTGATTGTTGTTGCTTGCATACCTTTGATCTTAGGTCTTCTCAGAGAAAGATTGACCTGGTGGTAAAAATCAGCAAGTAGTGTCTTATTCCCCAGCAGTGGAGGTGTGTGGCTTAGTGGTTAGGGTGTTGGACTCATGATTGTAAGATTGTGGTTTCGATTCCTGGACCAGGTGATGCATTGTGTTCTTGTGCAAACACTTCATTTCACGTTGTTCTAGTCCACTCAGCTGGCAAAAATGAGTAATCCTGTGATGGGCCTGTGTTCCATTCAGGTGGGGAATATATATGCCATGGAAATCAGGGAATATATATGCCATAGAAATCGGAAAACCAGTCCTTATGAGTCAGCACAACTCAAGAAGGTAACCTTTGCCTATTTTTACTTTATTCCCCCAATAAGCAAAAAGTATGTAGTTCAGTTCTTAGCAGCGCTTATTTTTTCTTGGTTAAACTTAAAATGAAATTTACAAGATTACAAAATTTAATTGAGTATAAATTGGCATTTTTGCTGTTAATTTATAATAAAATAATTAATTCATTGTATGTCAGAGCACTAAAGCCTTTCCTCAATAAACAAATAACTAGCTCTGTTAAGACATTACCATTGTTCATTTAAACATGCAGGTACAAAACTACGAATACATGCCTAATTAATATTAAATCAAATTCTAATGAACAGTTGCAATAATCAATTAAATTAATTAATATTGATAATACATTAGTTATATTCCCTAAGTCTATCTAAATGTGCAACTGTATATGTGTGTGTATGTATGTGTATGTGTGTGTGTTTATGTATGTATAT
>NC_068982.1:163731905-163734185 GCF_001194135.2 Octopus bimaculoides
TATATATATATATATATATATATATATGTATGTATGTATATTACATATACATTTGAAAATATGTCTTTATTATAGGCACACACACACTAACACACACTCACTCACACACATGTACACACACAGACACACACACACATATGCAAGAACAGATTTATTAAAAATATTAATTCTAAAAAATACAACCATCTTTTCTAATTCCTAGAATCAGCCACACCTCCTATATAACAAACAGGCACGCCTTACTAATTGCTAACCAATAATACTGTCGCTTCTCTTTATGATAAACCAAACATAAAAGCAACAATGAGTTCTTAATCCAACTCAAGGCTTGTTTACACCCTTCTTTCCACGTTATGAAAATAATCGCAGACATCCATACATACATATATGAATACATATACACATATCTATCTATCTATCTATCTATCTATCTAGGCATGGCTTAGTCGTAAGAAGCTTGCTTCCCAACTACATAGTCCTCGCTTCAGTCCCACTGTGTGGCATTATGGGCAAATGTCTTCTACTATAGCCTTGGGCTGACCAAAGCCTTGTGAGTAGATTTGATAGACGAAAACTGGAAGAAGTCCATTGTATATATATCATCATTATCATTATCATTGCCCTGCATTTTCTATACTGGTATGGATTGGATGTTTTGATAGGAGCTGGCCATCTGGAGAGCTGCCCAAGTTCCAATTGTCTGTTTTGGCATGGTTTCTAAAGCTGGATAACCTTCCTAACACCAACCACTTTACAAAGTGTGCTGAGTGTTTTTTACATGCCA
Source organism: Octopus bimaculoides (assembly GCF_001194135.2). Taxonomy (NCBI): domain Eukaryota; kingdom Metazoa; phylum Mollusca; class Cephalopoda; order Octopoda; family Octopodidae; genus Octopus; species Octopus bimaculoides. The sequence goes on from NC_068982.1 coordinate 163,732,690, forward strand.
CCAGCATATACGTGTGTGTGTTTTGTGCTTGTGTTCGTCTCCCACCACTGCTTGACAACCAATGTTGGTTTGTTTATATCCCCGTGACTTAGCAGTTTGGCAAAGGAGGCTGATAAAATAAGTGCCAGGCTTAAAAAGAAAGTACTGGGTTGATTCATTTGACTAGAAATTCTTCAAGATGGTGCCCCAGCATGGCTGCAGTCAAATGACTGAAACAAGTAATATCTATCTATCTATCTATCTATCTATCTATCTATCTATCTATCTATCTATATATATATATATATATATATATATCAGGTCATCCCACAAGTTCTGTCCAATTTTACCTTTTTTAAAATTGAATGAAATTTAATAGTATTTTAGAATGTCTAATGAAATTAAAAATTATTTTTATGCATTTGTGTACATTTAAACTAATTGAATTCAGGGTACAAGTAGGGGTTCACCAAGTAAGCTAGAGTTAGTTGATAGCTTTCATTATCTAGGTGACCAAGTTAGTAGTGGAGGTGAATGCTCCGAGAGCATAGCTGTCAGAATAAGAATAGGCTGGGCAAAGTTCAGAGAGCTCCTATGTCTGCTAGCAACAAAGGGCCTCTCCTTCAGAGTAAAAGGCTGATTGTATGATGCCTGTGTGCGAAGAGCTATGCTACACAGCAGTGAAAAATGGGCTGTGACAGCCGAGGACATACATAAGCTTGAAAGAAATGAAGCTAGCATGCATTGCTGGATGTGCAATGTCAGTATGCATGTTTGACAGAGTGTAAGCATCTTGAGAGAAAACTTGGGCATAAGAGGCATCAGATGTGGTATGCAAGAGAGACGACTGCACTGGTATGGTCATGTGATGCATATGGATGTGGACAGTTGTGTAAAGAAGTGCTAATCTGTAACTGTGGAGGGAACCTGTAGTAGTGGTAGACCCAGGAAGACATGGAATAAGGTGGTGAAGCATGATCTTCAAAATTTGGGTTTCACAGAGGCAATGACAAGTGACCAAAACCTTTGGTGATATTTCATGCTTCAGATGACCCATAAGGCTGAGTGAAATCATAGTCATGGCCGATACTGGTGTCACATAACTGGCACCCATGCTGGTGGCACGTAAAAAGCACCTTTTAAGTGTTGGACCTCACAGAAGCAATGACAAATGACTGAGACATTTGGCACTATGCTGTACTTGAGAAGAAGACCCATCCAGCCAAGTGAAATTGTAGTTGTGACAGATACTGATGTCATGCAAATGGCAGCCATGCCAGTGGCATATAAAAGCACCCATTACACTCTCAGAGTGGTTGGCATTAGGAAGGGCATCCAGGTGTAGAAACTATGCCAAATCAGACTGGAGTCTGGTACAGCCTTTCAGCTTGTCAGCTCTGGTCAAACCATCCAACTCATGCCAGCACGGACACTGGATGTTAAATGATGTTGATGATATGTATATATATATATATGTGTGTGTGTGTGTGTGTGTGTGTGTGTGTGTGTGTGTGTGT
>NC_068982.1:163734290-163736080 GCF_001194135.2 Octopus bimaculoides
TATATATATATATATATATATATATATATATATATATATATATATATACACATATGGTTAAGATTTAATGTATGTGACATTAGTTATTGCAAGAATCAATTTATGGTCAACCGATAAGAATCAAACTGTATTTCTCTCAAGTGCTGGGAAATTGCTGTTTTCCTTTTTGCTATGTAACCCCTCCCTGGCACTGGTTCTCCTTGAATTAACTACTATAAACATTTTATCTGCTATTTAACTGTATTATTAAATCTTTATTAGCATTTAATTTGATTCGTAGATAATTTGTTAGCCGCTTGATGCTATTAATACTGGCTGTTCTGTAGTATAATCAGTAACAGTCACCTAGCTAGACAGATATATTATTTTATATCCTGTCTATGGACTTGTTTTCTTTCTTTAATTGCTTCTTTCTTTATATATCAACTTTGTATTTATAATGACAAATATTAATGTTAAAAATATTACATCCAAATTTAGAAAATATTAAGTATATACACATATAATAAAATGAAACAATACACAAATGGGAATACACACTCAATTTTAAATAATGGTTAGTAATTGTACAATTTAAGGTGTAAATTGCCCTGGATATATATATAAATATATACATATGCATACATACATTCATACATACATACAAACATACATACATGCATACATGTGTGTGTGTGTGTATAGTTATGTGTGTGTATAGTTATGTGTGTGTATAGCTATTCAACATGTTTCATGTATATTCAGACATAGAAAGACATTATGCTGTACAAGTTGTTGCAACAGAAGAAATTCTTATAGACAATACGAGCATAAAATCACCACAAGGCCATGGATGACTGTACATAACTATATTTCATTCAATGCTGGTTTGTGCTCTTCAAATCAATTAATTCCAGTTTGACAAAGCATTTTGTTCATCAGCAATTTGCTATTTTAATGTAAGAGTGACTTGCTCTTAGTGGCCATGAATACTGGCTCAGTATACAAAACTGATGAAGCATAATGACACAAAACTCATGCATTTTGTTGTCTGGTGATGATTCCCCCCACCACCACAACCTCATAATTTGATACTTACACCCCCTATCATGAATGTATAACCGCTACCCCAGTGTTTATAGTTCTGCAAGCTGTATGGTGACTTCAGTAGTGCAGGTAGCACAAAAAGCACCCAATACACAGTGTAAAGTGGTTGGTGTGAGAAAGAGCATCCAGCCATAGAAACCCTGCCAAAGCAAACATTGAAATACAAGTTGAAATTTACAGAAAAAAAAGATGAAGACAGGTATATGAACAACAAGCAGGTGCACTGGTTTGACATTTGGGAAAGTGAGAAAGTCTTTTATGTTTTGAGCCTATGCTCTTCAACAGAAAGGAATATGAGGAAAAAAACAGAGAGAGAGAGAGAGAGTAAACAATACTTCTGAATTTAGCGATCAATCATGGCAACAGGTTGGGAAAAAATACTAGGAAGAAAGGGAGATAATAAAGTACTGGTGATCCCCAAATTGGAGTACAACACAATCCTTGGACTCGTTGGATCCTGTCAAACTGTCTAACGCATACCAACATGAAACATGGATGTTAAATGTTGATGATGACAATGATGATGATAAAGATGATGATGATGTTGATGATGATTACATTTTATTCAATGCTACTTTGTGTACCTCTAATTCATATACTCTGTTGAGTGGTTAACACTTAACAAAGTGGACTTAGTGCTTTTTACATGGCACAAGCACAGGCAAGGGTATATATATATATATATATATATATATATATATATA
>NC_068982.1:163736561-163740787 GCF_001194135.2 Octopus bimaculoides
ATATATATATATATATATATATATATATATATATATATATACATATTAGAATAATAAAGAGAAAGTTCTTGCTACAGTACTATATACATTTGAAAGAATGAGTAGAGATGGCTTTTTTGAGGGGGAAAAAAGCCATCTCTACTCATTCTTTCAAATATATATATATTCTGAATGCTATGGCTTTGAAAGGACCTACAATATATTCACATTAATAGTATATAATAAAGAAAAATTAAGATATATGTGTGTGTAAATGTATGCATAGAAAGACCATAGTATTGGTTTTCTGTGCTTACATGAGATCTAACAGAAAATTATGTACAAATAAATAATTTAAACTGTCTTTGGTATTAAGAACTCTTTCTGCCATTCATTACAACTAGGGTACACATGTGTGTGTATGTATGATCTTAATTTCTCCTATTTGGAGCCTTGAATTTGATGCTGAGTCACTCTGTACTGAAATATGGTGTATGTAGAAATAAAATTAGTTTGGCAGCTTTCCTGCATCATGATGGTACAGACTAATAGAGAATATTTCCACATTTTGGCAGATTTCATGAGTAGTGAATTTCCTCCAATCATAAAGTTGCATATTTTTTCAACTGAATGTGTCAATATTTTTCTTATACACTATCTTTGTTTTTATTGTTAAAAATTTGAGATTATGTACCAACAGGAATGGTAGTAAACAGAGCTATATAGATTGTGATATTTTGTAGTGTAAAGGTGGTAAGCTGGCAGAATCATTAGCATGCTGGGTAAAATGCTTAGTGGCATCTTGAGCATCCTTACTTTCTAAGTTCAAATTCCATTGAGGCTGACTTTGCCTTTCATCTTTTTGTGGATAAAATAAGTACCTGTTGAACACAAGAGTCTATGTAATCTACTTATCCCCTCCTCTGAAATTGCTGACCTTGTGCCAAAATCGATATTAAATTGTGTACATGTGAGTTGATCATGGAAGTGTGTGCCTTAGTGGTTAGGGTATTGGACTCATGATTGTAAGATTGTAGTTTCGATTCCTGGACTGGATGATGCATTGTGTTCTTGAACAAAACACTTCATTACACATTGCTCTGGTTCACTCAGCTGGCAAAAATGAGGATTCCCGTGACAGACCGGCATCCTGTCCAAGTGCAGAATATGTATGCCATGAAACTGGCCCTTATGCGTCAGCATGATTCGAGAAGGTAACATTACCTTTATGTGAGTTGGTCCATGGGTAGTTGGTAAAACTTTTGTTCTATCACATCTCATTATTAGGAAAGATTTTGTAACTAAGTATTAGAATCAATATCATTTATATACTAACATCTTTGGGGCAGACATGAACATCATACAATCTATTTCCTCGCCTATTAAATTATGGTCTGGCTTTGTAAGAATCGAAATGAAAATCAGAAACAGATTTAAAGAAATTTTTCAAGTAAACTAACATTATTCCTCAGAATATATCAGAGAAATGAAACCTGTTTTCTGAGCAGGAGGTGAAGAGCTACTTTGTGAATTATTAATCAAACAGTAAAGTGGAGAAAGCTGATGGGGTTAGTAAAACAAACTTGAATACATACAGCATGTTTCTAAGATTGTTAAAGAAAAGAGAATAGGCTAAGAGGAAGAATGGATAGATGGAAAGATAGCTAGGTAGGCAAGAGAGAGAGAGAGACAGAGAAAGAGAAAGAGAGAGAGAAAGAGAGAGAGAGAGAGAAAGAGAGAGAGAGAGAGAGAGAAAGAGAAAGAGAGAGAGAGAGAGTAAGGAAGAGGGAGAACAGCTAATGGAGTTGGTAAGACTGATTTGAATACATGCATCAAGTTCAAAATCTATGATTATTCTATTAAAAGAAAGGAAAATAGAGTAAGAACAAGAATGGGTAGATAGATATATACATAGACAAATAGAGAGGAAGAGGAGAGGGGGAGAGGAAGAGGAGAGGGGGAGAGGAAGAGGAGAGGAGGAGAGGAAGAGGAGAGGGGGGAGAGGAAGAGGAGAGGAGGAGAGCAAAGTATAAGAAGAAAATGGAGGAAGAAGACAAGCAGGAAGGGGATAAGTTTCATAAAGTTTCTCACAGCAAGAATATTCAAAAAGCATTCATGCAACTCTAAAATTGTGAAAGGATTGAGAATGAGTAGCAGTAGTAGTAGTAGTAGGGGGTGGAGTAGGAAATGGAGAAAAATAAATGTATCATTCTTAACACTAGCAGAAGTTTAAGTGCAAATCCTAGGAGAATGATGTCTGTACAATAATACATACATTTCCTGAAGTACATGAAGTGCGTGGAAGAATTAGTACCCTTCATTGATATTCCTGAAACAAGGAAAAACTCCTTTCAAGATTCTGGTATTAGATTACCATTAAACAACAATCAAAGTATTTTGTAAGAAATTCTAAAGAATTTCCTGGAAATTATTGAAAAAGTATGCGAAAATAAAGGAATAAAAGAAATTTTCATACACAATACTACTAGTTTCTTGATTTGATTCTATTTTAACTTATATTCTTTCATATCAAAGATTAACAAGACTGTGTACCACTAACCATTAACAACTATGAACTAATTCTTTATCTTTTATTTCTATTCTAAAACAAACGGTTTGTTATGGGAATGATTTTTTAAATTTTCACTGTATAAATAAATAATAATTAAAGACTATTTTTTCTCAAAGAATATATATTCTTTTATTATTTTAATGGTTTCAGACCTTGGATTGTAATCATGCTGGGCCACTGCTTTCAAGGGTTTTAGTTTATTATTTCAAGTAGGGAGAGGAAACAAAGTTGTCCTGGATATGAAGGTATGTGACCAAGTGGAAAATAATTATGTGTCTTTTGTTTTGAGTAAAAATTTTCCACTCTTTGCTAGCTTACGCATCCACACACACTCACTCTCAGATGCCTGTGTGGTTAAGACATTTGGTTTGCAGCCACATGTTTTTTGGGTTCAATCCCACTGCATGGTACTTTGTGCAAGTGTCTTCTACTAAGGTCCTGGGTTGACTAATGCTTTGTAAGTGAATTTGTTCACCAGAAACTGTGCTAAACTTTAATATATATAAATAGATATATTTAGATAAATAAATAGACAGACAGACAGATAGATAGAAAGTAATGTATGTGTGTACATATCTGTGCTTGCTCCCACACTGCTTGACAACTGGTGTTGGTTAATTTATATCCGCATAACATACCAGTTTGGAAAAAGAGACTAATAGAATAAGTACCAGATTTAAAAGAAAAAAGTACTGGGGTTGATTTGATTGACTAAACCTTTCAAGGTGGTACCCTAGCATGCTTAGACAGACAGAGAGACAGAGAGACAGAGAGACAGACACGCACGCACGCACGCACGCATGCACACATGCACACACACACACACACACACACAGAGTTTCTGCATAATATCCATCTATCAGATTTCACACACAAAGTAATGGTTGGTCAGTGACTACAGTAGAAAACACTAGGCTAATGTGCTGCAGATTGAGATTGAACTCACAACCACTTGATACAGAGGGTAATTTTTTACCTGCACAGCCTTTCCAGCCCCACAATATACTTGTATTATACTAGAATTTGCACAATGGTTTTATATTGTATGTTAAACAATGCTTTATTTCTGCTACAACTCACAATGATATCAGATTAAGCTGCTTGAACTAGCCACATTCAATTGTAACATTACTGTGAGATATTTTCTATGAATTAATTAATTCTAGTGCAAGGTGAAGCCTTAAAAATACCTGAGCATTTTGAAATCATACAAATAGTCAGTGAATGTTATATGATATTTTGCATGTCTAAAGTAAGTTTAGTATAACTCAGTTATACATAATGTATATCCATTCTTATAGAAATATTTAAATAACTGAATATTATATATACTCTGACAAGACCAGATTTCCCCCCACCACACATTGTATTCACCTTCTGCACACACATACACACATTCTGTCTCGCCCCCTCCCCTCCCCCATATCTCTCTCTATATATACTAGTCTTTCCTAATTTGCCTAACAGTGCATATAAATTAGCCTGCCCTAATTTGCATAATGGTGTGAATGCACACACACATGCACACACACATGCACACATCCATGTGCATAAACACATCTATGTGCATACACATGTACTTGTGTACACACATCCACACAGGTACAGGCACAGTGAATAATGAAATAAATAAATAGATAGATAGATAGATAGATAGATAGAGAGAGAGAGAGAG
>NC_068982.1:163740797-163745122 GCF_001194135.2 Octopus bimaculoides
TAGATAGATAGATAGATAGATAGAGAGAGAGAGAGAGAGAGAGAGAGAGAGAGAGAGCATGAGAGAGGGGATTGCAACGTGTGTACTGGTGGGAAAGAGAGACTGACTGATGGTTACTCATAGTGATAGGTAATGGCAAAGAGAGTGACAGGTATCACTAGCAAGTGCCTTGGGCCAGAGGGAGTACTGTCTGGCAGCATACAAAGAGTGAAGCAATATGTGCAGCAAAACCTAGAATTGAAACCTTAAAGGTTTAATAACTAGGATCAAACCACACTCAAGATCAGGCAACATTGCTTGAATATCAACCAATTAGCCCTGCAGAAATATCACCCTATATTATAGAGTGTTCTATGATGTTTCACATGTCATAAGGTTTGTATAAGCAACAACATGGGAAAGCACAGCCAGAAAAACAGAAAAGTGGCTGAGGTGACTGTGTGCTGCAAATGCTTGTACATGAAAATAAACAAGTTCTTAAGAAGACAAAGTTCCTTGGTTGCAGCTCAACCCTAGATTAAAAGAATCATCTACTATGAAGAACAGTATTTTTCCCATCTCTCACACAAAGCTATTTATTTCTGTTATTGATATAACTACAGACTACACTATACTTCTGGCACAAAAGACTATTGGCAAGCATCCGTATAATTATATATAAATATTGTAATATAGTTCTGTAAAAATAAATGTTAATCAAATGATGTTTGGAATAGGCTTTATTCTGGGACAGCATGCAGTCTAAACATCATACCAATTAATAAAGACCCATTTGATTTTTCTCCACGGGTATATCAGGTATGAATACATGCAATGCTATCCCTTATGCATAGTTGCCTTGATGGGAGAGAGAGAGAGAGAGAGAGAGAGAGAGAGAGAGAGAGAGAGAGAGAGAGAGAGAGAGAGAGAGAGAGAGAGAGTAGAGGGGTTGGGATGGTAGTAGGGGAATGATTTGCACAGGTCCAATGCTGTAACTTATTACACAGATAGCATGGTGTAGTAGATAGGGAGACAGGGTGAGAGGAAAGATACTGAATGTGAGATGAAAAACTTGGAAGATTAAATGCCCTCCTTAGCTACATGTGTAACTAGTAGCACAGTGGATTGGAGAGGTCCACTGCTATTCTTTTATTTATACACAACAAATATGTGTGTGTGTGTGTGTTTTGAGAGAGAGGGAGAAAGAGCGAGAGAGAGGGAGAGAGAGAGAGAGAGAGAGAGAGAGAGAGAGAGAGAGAGAGAGGGAGAGCTCAATTATGTAAATGCACATTTTCAGTGGATAGGAGAGATCCACTGTCATCCTTATATTTATGCACAACATATATATATATATATGTGTGTCTGTTTGTGTGTGTGTGTGTGTGGAGAGGGTGAGAGAGAGAGAGTGAGAAAGAGTGAGAGAGAGGGAGAGTGAAAGAGAAAGAGAGATCTATTATGTAAACGCACATTTTCAGTGGATAGGTGAGATCCACTGCAATCCTTACTATCACACACAACATATATATATGTGCATGTTTGTGTGTGTGCATGTGTGTGTGTGGAAAGAGAGAAAGAGAGAGAGAGAGAGAGATAGTGAGAGAGAGAAGGTGAGCAATTTATAATGTAAATGCACTTTTTTAGTCTTGCTGCGAAAAGCAGATATGGTTAAACCATATATTTTTCCTTCAGTGGCAAAAAATAAAAGGAAAGAAAAAAGAGAAGAGACTGACTTAAATAGTTTTAGCATTTTTAACACTTCAACAGAGGTCAATTACTCATTTTTCTAACCATAGAGAGAATAGAACCTTTTTATAGTACTAAATTAGTCTACTCCAATTTGCATACAATGTAATTACAGGAAATGTGAATTAATTACTTAGAGAAGTGCTCCAAAATATTTTTGGATAAATGTATAAATTTGAGTTGTGTATTTACTAAAATCATACAATTTTAGTCTTGTGAAAACTAGGTACTGTGTTTGGGCCACATGTTTTATTTCTAAACATATTTGTTAAAAACACTCAAAGTAATTCTCTTTTATATATCTATTTATTCTAATGTTGTGTAGCACTTCTATTAATTAATTCACTTAGCCAATGGTTGCACAGTTCAGCAAATAAAAACAACCAATTTATAGTTTTATCTAAGTTTGTAAATACTATAAAAAAGCTATAAGCTAGTATATTCTCTATGATCAGGAAAATGAATAACCATCCATTGGTAAAGTGGTAAAAAAAACATAGAAATCAGTAAGGTTGATTACTTTTGTCTTGTCATAAAACACAGCTAAACCACCATTTCATCTGTTTACTGTGAGGTTAAAAATGTACTTACTAAAAAAATATTCCACGAAACATTGTGTAATGTCCTCTCTCTCTCTCTCTTTATATATCTGTGTATGGAGCTATCTCTCTCTCTCTTTATATATCTGTGTATGGAGCTATCTCTCTCTCACTTTCTGTCTCCCTTCCTTTCTCTTTCTTTTTCTTCATATGCACATATAAATCTCTCTCTAGATTGAAAGAGTGAGGGAGAGAGAGAGAGAGATGAGGTGTTTATAATTTATAAATTTATTTCATTCATACTTTCAAATCTTCAGACCTTTGAAAAGATTTATCATAAAATTTCTTATATCTATATATTAAGTGGCTGACAAGAAGATAGATGGAAAAGGTAGATTCAACAAAAAATGGTTGATCAAGTTATGAGACTAAAACTTAAATTCTTTATTAGGCCAAATGCTAAGAGCAAATATAATGATTACATATTTTGAATGTAAAATGAACATGAACAGTTTGGTTGATAGATAAACGATGTAACTGATATTATTATTTCATCTGTTAATGTCTACAAGTTTGCATGTAAATGAGTAAATTTTGAAAGCATGGTATTATTTTAAGAGCCTTATCTTTGGTCTTAACTTATGAGCAAAGATATGTTCTAAAGAATGTGATCATAATAGGCTGAAGTGAAGTTATAGATGATAAGTTTTGTTAAAGTGACAAAAAATAGCTAATAAGATGAAATTGGAAAAAGCCCTTTAATTTTCATATGAATATTATTATATTTGTTGAGCTGAGGGGGGGGGGAGATGAAGAAAATAAATTAGGATAAAATATTAAAATTTGTATTCATTGAATTAGAGGAGAAAAGGAAACTTTAGGTGTGGGAGAAATATTATTAAATTACAGTATCTTTGTTTAGTTTGAGAAGAAATATAAAAAAAGAAATAAAGATGGTGAACGTCTATAAAAAATATTCATTAATCATTGGAATATTAAAATTTAGTTGAAGTAATGAAAGTTATACGAGATAAGGAGGAAATCTTAGGCTGGTAGAATAATATTAAGTATTATTTAATCACACGAAATAGGGAGAAACCTGTAAAATGTTATCAGAATATTATTAAGTATTATTAATGTTGTTTTGTCTATGCTAGTTTGGGAGCAAAAATAAGTTAATATACAGGTAGCTAAACAATAGTATTCATTAAAACAAAAATAATGAAAAGACCTTTAGGTTTCAAAAGAATGCTATTAAGTTTGTTTAGCCTTCCTTATTTCTGTTGGACTACAAAAAGAAAAGAAAAAAAAATTGGAATAAATAGCTATATAAAGCAATTGATTAATCTAAAGGATATTTAAAAATAAAAGTAAGGGAATAAAATGAAAAATTGTAAAAGAAATATACATATTTAAGGTAGTGAATTAAAACAGAACAAAAGTATGTATGAATTTTCTGATATCAGTTCTAAGAAAGGTTAATTATGTGGATGATAATTTGTAGGAGAATTATGCATTGATGCATACAAAGATATGTATTTGTATACATCTAAAAACAACTGTCATGTATATCCAAGTGTATCTGTGCTTAACTGTATGGAGATATGCAATTGTTAAAAATGGGAAACAGTAAAGGAAGGAATATGAACTTTTTAAAATAATTTAAAAGCTAAAAAATAATTCTGTATATATAAATTATGTGCAAAATGGTGTGGTATGCTTATATGTGTCATAAACATTTTCAGTAATGTAAATATCCATATATACAGTACTGTGCAAAAGTCTTCAGCCATTTTAAACTATTTTAAGTTTCTACTAATTGCCAACTTATAAATGGATGTTTTGCATTACGTATTTTTACAGATGAAACATGATGATTAGGTATGGAAATGACTCCAATAGGGCCAATATTTCATCTGTTAAAAACACAATGCAGACTGTCCACATATAACTTGGCAATTAGTAGAAATTTACAATAGTTTAAAGTAGTCAAAGACTTTTACATGGTACTGTATATATATATGACCCTGACATATATATATATATATTTATATATATATATAT
>NC_068982.1:163745209-163751219 GCF_001194135.2 Octopus bimaculoides
TATATATGTCAGGGTCATTAAGAATGAAATGTTCGATTTTGAAACTGAAAGTTTATTTTACTTTATCTCAACAAAAAGCAATGCAGTTAATCAAAATATGCACCTAAATTATCAACACAAACTTGCCATTTTATTGGCAGCTTATTTATGCCAACAGCGAAGAATTCTGGGAAGCAATAGGTGATGAAATCACGAAAAGCTGTTTTTGCATCTCCTTCAGACTGAAAGTTTTTCCATGTAAAAAGTTGTCTAATGACTGAAAAATGTGATAGTCAGTTGGTGCAAGGTCTGGTGAATATGGTGGATGACAGGGTACTTCCAAGTTCAGTTCCTGTAATTTGAGTAGCATTGTTTGTGCAACATGTGGTTGAGCATTGTTTTGCAAGAGAACTGGCCTGTCTCTAATGACCAATCTTGGTTGTTTAATTGGAAGTTCATTCATCATTTCATCCAATTAGTTGATGAATACATCTGCTGTAATTGATTTACCAGGTATCATGAAGCTGTATTGTATGACACCAGCGCTGGACTATCAAACGGACATCATTAGCATTTTTGGTGAATATTCTTTTTTGGATTGTGCTTTGGCAGTTCGTCTGTATTCAACCACCATGCAGAACACTTGCTAGTATTGAAAAGAATCTATTTTTCATCACACATAACAATACAATGCAAAAATGGTTTGCTTTTATGCTGCAACAGCAAAGAACAAGTTTCAAGATGATGTGTCATTTGATGCTCGTTCAGTTCTTGTGATACCCACTTGTCCAGCTTCTTTACCTTGCTGATTTGTTTCAGATGGTCCAATACAGTTGGAATCAAAACATCAAACATTGCTGCTAACTCACGCATAGTTTGAGATGTATCCACTTCCACTGCAGTTTCCAGCTCATCATTATCCACCTTTGTCTCAGGTCTACCAAGGGGATGATTAGTAAAGAGTAAAGTCACCAGACCAGAACCTCTCAAACCATCAACGTACAGTGCACTAATTCGTCACATCTTCATCAAACATCTCATTCATGCTTCAAGATGTCTGGGATGCATTGGTTCCACAATGGATTCAAATTCATAAGCAACACGAATTTTTGATTTATCCATGGGTTCACAAAAATTGATTTACAAGAGAAAACTCACAATATAATCTGACACCATGAATTACATTTTGAAAAGTGATGATGTAATTCTTCAATGTTGTAAAACAAAGAATTGTCAGGATAAAGCATTAAAGTTAATGACTGTCAAACTTGGTGCATAAGAAAATCGAACATTTCATTCTTAATGATCTGATTTATATATATATATATATATATATATATATATGTAGCTTGCTGAGTGCCACAGACCAAATCTGTGGGTGATGTGAAGTCCTAGCCAGCCCTAGAGTAATGTGGTGGTGGAACGATGTGGCAGACAGGGCTACAAGAGCAAAGAAATGGGCCTGGGAGAACTGGAAGAGTGGGGGTAGCTGGGAACTGTAGCAGATAGCCAGGAGGGAAGCTAGGAGACAGGTATATCTAGCATGGACAATGGACGTTAAATGATGAAGATATATGAAACCATATATAAATATAAAATTGTAAGTTTTATATTTAAGATATGCAGGAATATTTGAAAGAAAAATGTAAGTAAAAGGACAGTATATTAAAAATGCAGATATGTGAAGATTCACAATTAAACATGATATAGATGCATATGGGTTTGCTAACATTTTGTATGCTATCAAAAGTTTTTATTTCACTACACCTAACTAGCTAAAATCCTTGACTCATACACCTTTTCAAACTGAATCAACCCATCTATAACCAAACCACTTATAATTGCAATTTTATCAACCCAAATATTTGTTCTCTAAATAATAAATGTCTAGCTAAAAGTATAGTATACTAATGCTTTTACAAACCAAAAATTTATCCAAAATATATATTATCCTAATCTTTAACCTTTTTAGGCTCCATTTCAACCAGAATAAATATGTATTTAAAAACCCATACTGAAAAGAAAAACAACATTGACATGTTGCTTTGTAGCTCTATATGGGATTGGAAAAATAATAAAAAACAATATAAATTAAGGTGGAGCATTTTATCCAAGTATGAATTTACTTTAGCAAAAATCATACTTGAAAAGTGAAGGACCTTACATCCTATGAACATCGGAGAGCCTCAAAAAATGCTTTACGAAAGTTCTCACTTTGAAGAAACCCTAGAAAGAATTTCCTCTTGACAACATAAAATATTAGAAATATTCAGACATTTGAAACCCATTACTTACCCAAATAGATAATCCTCCAACCTACAGTATATATAACTATCCTAATAAACCATGCAATGAGGAAACATTCAACAAACTTTTAAATCGAATTCTCTTTCACCAAGAATATTTATGACATTTTAGACATTTCTTAGCCATTAAATAGCTTAATAAATAAAATATTATTACTGTTTTGTTGACCTTTAGTGTAACTAGTTTAACATCTTACATATTTTAGTTCCAATCTCTGTCTTCTCCTTTCTCTACTTATCTGTAGTGCTCTACTTAGTATAGCTAATCCTACCATCCCCTTTTACTGTTTGAATTATATGTGTACCTGCTTTACATTTCATTATGATTCTACACACACTTGTATTTATAAAGATAATACTTGTACATACTTTTCGGTTGATATATATCTATCATTTACCATTTACATGTATATATATATATATATATATATATATATATATATATATATATATATATATATATAGCAAATGTATCTTTAAGTGAAGTGTACTTTTACATAAATTTATATGTGCTTATATATATTAACATGTACTTATGGACATTTACATAACACTTATGTAACATGTAAATATATCCTTTTGCACACATTTTATATATATTCACACCTTGTTCCTATATCTTCATATATTGCACATAGATATATATGCTCATAGGCGTTTTTTTAAATGCACACAAATATGTTTTTACATCTATGTATGAATAATTCTTGTTATTGCTACCTTTATAATTTGCCTTTCTCAGTCATGTCCTATCTTGTAACTGCTCTCAGGAATATCGTACATAATTTCTAAATGGCATGCCTAATGAAAAATTATCTAAATATTTTTAGTTGTGATGATGAGCCATGTCTCATGCATCCAGCTTCTCAAAAAAGGTTGCCCGTGCTTGTTTTACATTTCTGTAGTGTGACCATTCTCCAACCCACACAACTAAGAATGTTCTCAGTCTGCTGCTAGAAGCTGTATGAAAGCAGACATTTCTAGTATAGTCAAATAGAGTTCATAGGGAATCACTCAATACTAATGATTTGTCACACGAACAACTATCAGTGCTTCAGATGCTATTATAATGACTTTGACTTAAGGCAGGGAGAAAATTCTGGAGGAAGAATTGTTGGAAAGAGCTTAATGAGAGATATGAAGGCTTAGTTCTGATTGTTGTAGCTATTGTTGTTTGGCTTCCAGTTTGTTTTAATCAATCAGCCTAATGACTGGCATGTAGGTTGAATAACTTGGTGCAATCCACAGAGCTACTGTTCCAGATATACTATATATCCATGTAGCTGATGGACATAACACTACTGAGCTGAAAGATCAGAACTTATTCTGATTGGTATTCAGTGGTTAATTATTTGTGATGTTGTGTTACAATCTTCACAGTAAATTCTGGTTGTTTTTATGCTGGTATCAAGCAGAGTGTATTCATTCAGTTTGCGGCAGCTGCTGTTCCTTATGAAACTCATAAAACTAATTGTCCCTGTGATATAGTAGTAATTATGTCTTTTTGATGTTAAGGGAGATGTGGTTGTTATGTTTCAAGTGAAGAGTATTTTTGAGGTCTATGCTCAAGAAAGCAGGTGAAATCTGGAGCGAAGTGTCTAAAATGTATGTGGATAATGCATATACACTGGTTAGGTGTAGAAAGTAGTGGTATAATTTGTGAAAGAGTGTGTGTGTGTGTGTGCTTAACAGAAATATCAAGAGTGTTGCACTGAGTTACAAGTGAGAGTGTAACTTGAAAAGTGATCCTTTGATGGATGCTACTTTTGAGCTGTCAGAAAATAAGCTTCTAACTGAAAAGAAAATGACACAATATGGAACTTATTAGCAAGAAACATAGCTAAGCAATTCCCATGCTAGTTGCAATAGCAGTATTTTCTAATGTCAGGGTCAACTGAATTGCTTTCTCCAGTACAAGCATGACTATGTAGTTAAGAAGTTCATTTTACCACTATGTGGTTTCAGGTTCAATCCCATTGTGTAAGTATTTTGATTGACCAAAACTTTGTGCTTGAAAGTGGTTGGTGTGAAAACTGTTCGTACCTGTTAGAGGGATTGATCCTGTTCTTGGAAATTTATTAGTTGCTCAGTTTAACAACATCATCTGGCAACTTGGGTGCTTTAAATGGAAATCCTTCAATTGATGTCTTGCAAACAACTTGCACATGCAAGTGCTACCAGTCGAGAACTTTGCATACCAGAAGCTAGCAAGTGTATGGGGTCATCAGGAGAGAATGCGCGCCGTTTCGGAGACTACCTCTTGATGGCATCAATGCGCACCAGCCCCACCTCACTGATATGAGGTCCCACTTGCTAGATCAACTGGTTATTAAATAAAGCTCAATATTTCTCTAGCCATTGCTCATCGTCTCTTTTTCACCAAATCCAGTGGTAAGCCTTTTCCACTGTAGTATTCAGACCAAGTCTCCAGTTTGAAGGTAATTTCCTTACTTCCTATCCCCTGGCAGAGAAGCCTTGATAAGGGCGATGAGCACTGCTATTGTTCTGACTTAGTTATTTATAAAACAAAAGTTCTGAAGTCCAGGAGAATGCTGGTTATGATGTAAAACAACAAGTGTCCATTTGTTCTGTCTCATGGAAAATGAACTTGTTTATGGCTCTATTATATTTGAGATGTTGTTCAATATCAACCTTAACTGAACCGATTTATGATGAAAAGTTTTCCAGCTGTGAACATCCTGTCTTTTGTTAAGACTGCATAGCAAGGATCTTAAGCTTTTACTTTCAGAGTACCCTTTCATGTCTAGGAGTGTTGGCATACCCTGTGTGTAAAATGTAGTATAAAATGGATGTATAGCTTTAGTTAAGCTATATATGAAATAAGAGACAGTGATTTGTTGAACTGTTGTTTATTGTGTGTCAAACATTTACAAATGTGAGAAAGAGTGATCCACTCCTAAAGCTGAAGTCTTATGATTCGCCTCACTGGAAGTGCCTTTTCTGCCGACTGGTCTGTAGTAAAAATCCTTGTACACATATCATCTTTTATGAGCTCATGGGCAATAATCTATAGATGGGATAGGTAATAGAAATGTATTATTTGTCATTAATAAAATAAAATTTGATTTCTAGTAGAATCAACTTTGTATTTCATCCTTCTGGAATTGATAAAATAAGTGCTAGTCAAGTACTCGAATCGTTATAATCAACTGTCTCTCTCTGGCAAAATGTTTGGACTTGTGCCACATAACAATTTCTCTTCATTTTATTGTTACAGTTTCAGAGAAGTACATTTGCATGTCATTCTCATATGGTAGCCTTGCACTTGTTCACAATTATAAGTGGATGGGCACAGAAAAAGGCTGTTTACACATTGTCTGGTTGCATGAGTCATTTTTAGTTTGACTGCTTTTACAAGCTTACATTCCCTCAAAATGTTTCCTCCATACACCCAAAATACGTGTTTGAGAAACCTTGCTATAGAAGAAAATTTAGTTGTTATTTCTTGCTAGTTATGTTAGTATATAAAAGTTTGCATCATAAATAAAGGTGAGAGTAATTGGGCCAGAGATTTCCCTTATTTTTTTTTAATCTTTTATCTTTGACTTGTCTCAGTAAACTGCAACTATGCTGGGGCGCTGCCTTGAAGAATTTTAGTTAAAGGAATCAACCTTAGTAATTAGTCTTTTTTAGCCAGATACTTATTCTATTAGTTTCTTTTGTTGGACTGCTAAGTTACAGGGGCATAATCAGCCCCCCCCCCC
>NC_068982.1:163751267-163752190 GCF_001194135.2 Octopus bimaculoides
ACACACACACACACACACACACACACACACACACACACACACACACACACACACACAAAATGGGCTTCTTTCAGTTTCTGTCTACCAAATTCACTCACAAGGCTTTGGTTGGCCTTGGAAAGCTTTGGAAGGCATTTTCTCAAGGGTCTTTAGCAGTAGGACTGAATCCCAAACCATCTGGTTGGGAAGCACACTTCTTATCACATAGTCAACCTGAGATATTTCCATGTCGAGAGAGGAAAATGGCACAGTTGTGTGTGCCTCTGTGTGTGTGTGAAACATAGATAGTTTGAGAGAAAGAAAGAGAAGGAGAGCAAGAGAGTGAGAGAAAGCGCGCGCGCGCGCGAGAGAGAGAGAGAGAGAGTCTTTATTTGGTTAATTGACGGAACATGTGTTCAAATGACTGAGGATATTGTAGTTGTTTAAACTCAGGTTTGCTTTAGCTAATCATACTTATGACCATATCATCAACAAATGTTTCCCTCTTTAAGAGATTTGGCTGCTATTTCTGGAAGACAGGACTACCATTCAGGGGCTCTCTTTTGGGGCAATAGTGTGCACATGGCAGTGATGCTGAACTGAAAGAAGATTTTTGAAACAATGAGAGAAAATTTGTTGTTGCAAACTGGACAGCATCTACTTCAACCAGAATCTTGTTGGTTGAAGAATGATTGAAGAATTTTGCAAAGTTAGTTGGAATCTCTTTGGAAAAGGAACAGGAGGCACAGCTGCAATTTAGCAGGTTGGAGTGCTTGTAATATTTTCTCATGCATGCAAACCTAATTTAGTTGTCATGTTTATTGTCATGACTCTAGAATTGTGAAGCAGATTCATTTGCTTATATGTATATGTATGTGTGTGTGTGGATATTCATATATGCGTACACACACATGCATATGTATATATATGTATATATATATATA
>NC_068982.1:163752371-163754001 GCF_001194135.2 Octopus bimaculoides
ATATATATATATATATATATATACATACATACATACATACATATATCCACATATGCATGTGTGTGTACACACATACACACATATATGTTGTATGTCTTAGTTCTGTCCTCTACCTTAAAGCTATGGATTAAGGCATGTGTGTGATTATTGATGGAAGTAAGGGCGCTGTAGGTGGTATGTTCACAGATCTTATATAATTCCCTGTAAATAAATTCATTGTATACAGACGGATCCATAGTATTTGAAATCCCAATTTTGTCTGAAAAAAAAAAAAACATGTGGTTTGTCCAACTTGGTCACACCCAATACAAATCTCCAGATAACTTTTTGAAACTTGTCAATTTCTGTTTTAAGTAGTCCAATAGTGGTTTGTATGGCTTCCTACATGCAGATTGTACAATTCTGAGCGCCTTGGATCATCAGAGCAGCCTGTGGTCTTTGCGTTGTAGTGGAATACTCTCCATCTCATCTGATGCATCAGAGCATTGCTCTTCTGCAGTGTCAACTCAAGACATTCTTGCTGAGCGTTAGTATAATCTTGAGGTAGAAATCCAACACACTGTTTCTCCATACCAATTTTAATTAGCTTCAGTCAAAGTAAAATGGGGCAATTCAAAAGGTGCACTGAAAGGTGTGATACATAGCAAAACACATGAGTGCAGTGGATCATTTCACTCTCAACACCTATCTAGTGGTTAGAAAATTCTTATAACTCTAGATAGGGTAGTGTATGGAGCCTGCATGCCACATATGAAAAAAAAAAACAAAAAAAAAACACAGAAAACATAATTGGTATTGATGCTTTATATAATGTATACATGATTCATAAGGCCAGCAAACATCAATTACATGAACATAAATGTCAGTTATGTGAACAAAAGCTGCTGGCCTATTCATCAGTATTACTCTTCAAAAATGCAACACAAATAAAGATTGGTAGGGGCCTTCATATACACCAGCATGTAAATAAAAACAGTTAGGTTATCATAGGAGAATAGAACAAAAGAAGCTGAGTGGTTTAGTGAGCATAGAGGAGAGTGTGATGTAAGGGTACAGAAAAGAAAAGAAGATGTGCAGGCCCATACCTCACACAATGCATATAATTTCAACAATAACAATAATAAAAATAACGAAAAGCAGTGAAAGAATTAAATATGTATATGGATATATAAATACATACATATGTAGACATATGTGTGGTGAGAAGTTTGTTTTCCAACCACATGGTTCCAGGTTCAGTCCCATTGTGTAGCACCTTGGGCAAGTGTCTTCTACTATAGTCTCAGGCTAACCAAACCTTGTAAGTAGATTTGGTAGACAGAAACTGAAAGAAGCCTGTCGTATATATATATATATATATATATATATATATAGGAAAATGAAAAATAATAATAAGGCAGAATGCTAAACTGGAAGCATATTTTAATAAAGATTTCTCTAACCGGCTTTCATTGCGAAGCAAATTTTCAAGAAGAGGGAGAAAGAAAATGTTTTTTACAAAGAAGTACAAAATGAAGAAAATAATATATAAAAAAATAAATATACCAATACATTATATTGTCTTTGAGCTTTTGAAGTTCAATGGTAGTTCATGTATATAATGGTTGGAAAAATAAGGATGCATGAGAAT
>NC_068982.1:163754694-163762525 GCF_001194135.2 Octopus bimaculoides
ATTTAGAATTCAATATTTTTCTTTGTTTTCAAAATCTCTTTAGTTTGAATCCCTTTTCTGCATTTTGTATAAGTTTTACTTTTGTGTTGATATTCCACAAACATATATAAAATAGTATAAAGAAACTAAAAAGAAAGTAAAATAAAAATATAAAATAAAAGTGTTATATTTCAATTTTTGTGTAAAAATATAATATTTTCAGAAATGAATAAAATTACAAAATTTGAAAATAAAATCAATCAATGAATAAAATTTAACCTTTAAAAATTTGTTAAATATTAATGTCAGAATTGATGAAAAATTTTTATAGCATTTTTATCTTGTAAATTCTTGGACCTTGATTTAAGCTTGCTTTTTTTGTGTGTGTTTTAAGTAAGGAATTAAGGATGAGTTTAAATAATATCTTTCAATATCTGTTGAAGTAGAATTTCTATGAAATTAGGGAGCTGAATCATAGCTGTGGTTAATTATTCCCACATTATTACAAAGGTCAACATTTTCATCTCTTTGTATAACAAATAGGCTCAATGCTAATCATTTAACAGCTGAGTAAAGAATAATTAGAAAAACAAAAAAAATTTGGAGATGCTTGCTGCATGAGAAAAATATAATAAAGTGGGTAGAGCATATTTAATGTACTGAACTAAGAAATTTAAAAGCATTAAAATTACATCAGAAGTGAAGAGGACAAAAATAATTATCTAATTCTGGTCAAGAAATCAAGGGAGATAACATTGAAATCAAATTGAATTAACTTTAAATTCAAATGAACCTGAACTTTGGTAGTATGGAGGATGACACCTGACAAGTTTTCATCTCACTAAATGTCATCTGTGAAGTTAATGATAGGAAAAAAAGATCAATCTGTAAAAGAAAAAAAAAAGTAAATGGCTTTAACAATTAGATAATCCTTTCCAAATTCCTAGCAGTTGCAATATCAGTACAGAAACTATAGTTTCTATTGCACTGAGGAGATAAGATAGAAATTCTTGATAATGTTGCCAGCGTATTGCAGATAGAGTTTTCCTATGGGAAGAGTTGAACTCAGCACTAGAAGCAAGCAATGTGCTTGTCAATTCCATAACACTTCCATTGCTAACAGCATTGAGTTATACTATACACAGCACTTGTTTATTTTTATGAGGACTAAGTAATTGAGTGATCAAAGTTTTAGCCATAGTTATATTGGAGAAACAGTGAAGGATATCAACTGTTTAACATTGCCTACCCTTTGTCAGTTGTTAGTTGGCTTAGAGTCTTATCCATCTCTGGTTCTTACTAATCAAATGCAAACTAATTTTGAAATTAGTGAAAACTATTTCATCAAGACTAGCACAGAAAAAAAATTTAAAACTGTTAAAAACAGTATCAAAATAAAACAAGAAACAAAGTTTTTTAATTAGCTGACTAGAGATAAATAAAGCATTATTGTTATAGTGAGTTAATTGACATTTTGAACCAACAAGGGAGGTTGTATACATTAAATGTATCTGTCAAATATACCCGCCACCACCTACCAGTATTGTTTTATTATTGTTTATTTTCTTTGTAATATATATCATTTTGGTTCAGTTCATCTTTGTTGATAGCTGAACAAAACCCGAGCAATTGAACTCTCTTACATGTTGCCTGCAATCAGAACTACAATCAAAGTCACTGGTAGTGTAGACTGAGTTGATTAGTCTCTGATTTGAATTTCAATATTTTCAAGTCCATCTGGTAACTATTCCCAAAAGCTGGTTGTCTGAGAAAGTGAACCAATGTAGAATAAAGAATTCAGCTTAGAAATGCTAGAATTGGGATCGAACTTATGATCCATGCTCCACAAGTAGTTCAATAACTTATCCACTCAAGTACCACACTTTTATTGTAAGTAATATAAATATTTGGATAAGGTATTCAACATATTGGGAAGCAGGCAAAAGTACTTTTGTGTATTATCCTGTTGAAGATTCTACTCTAACTCTAGATATCTATTTGCCATTTCCAAGCAATGTTATTTGATCAAATATTGTTAATCAAATACCATAGCTGTTATTCTTAAAATGGACGGAAGATTAATGTTCAGGATGCTTAATTCTCAAAGAATCAACCATTTTTGATCTAATGTCAACCAGAAACATTATTTCAGTCGGAATAAGTTGTTTTTGGATGTTTAACAAGCTGATTTCTCTGAGAGCAAATCAAATATGGCATTTTTCTTCAATCTAGCTGTGCATTCTTAATTCTTCTCTAACACAATAGAGCTTTGTCTATTGTTTGTTTCTATTATTGAAATTTAGTTTATTTTAGTGATTGAAACACAAATGGATTTTGAGTATTTCTTTTATCACATAACTTTTCATGATATACATGACTATAGTTGTTTTTATATTAGAATATAGTCCTTTTGATATATGATGGAGAATTCAAATTGTAAACAATCATTGAGACTAAGTAATAACAATGAAAATGGGAGCAATGAAGGTGACAATGATAATTATGATAAAGATGATAATGATGATGAGGGGGAGGAAAAGGATGATGATGATGATGATAATGATGATGACAACAATGATGATGATGATGATTGTGGTGGTGACTGTATTGGCTATGATGATGATGATGATGATGATGATGATGATGATGATTATGATGATGATTATGATGATGACAGCGACACTGTTAAGAGTGACAATGGTGATAATGACTATAACAAATAATAGCAACAATGTTATTGCTATTATTTTGATGGTAATAAAAAATAATGATATTTTTAAACAACAAAAACAGCAACAATATTAATGACATCACAAACAAAAAACAACAATAAGCGTAAAAGATGTATAATGATGGTACTGATGATTTCTTTATTTGCTATAAAAGAATAATGGAATAATAATAACGTGATAATGCTGCTGCTGCTACTACTACTACTACTACTACTATAACTACTACTACTACTACTACTACTACCATTACTACTTATAATAATAATAATAATAATAATAATAATAATAATAATAATAATAATAAAAAGAAAATGATATAATAATAATAAAGATAATAATAATAATATAAAGATAATAATAATAATATAAAGATAATAATAATAGTAACAACAACATCAATAACAATGTCTATATAAATAATGATTATTATTATCATTATTATAGTAACCATAAGGGTAATAAGTATGTAAAAGTGAAATAATATATATGGAACTTTGGTAATAAAAATTGAAGAAATTTTTGAAGATTCTATTTCAAGTGGTTGGATATTGTTTAGTTATAAAATATTTTATCATTGGTGCAGTGTGTTGGTATGGGGTATGGGATATGGGGTATGGGGTATGGAGTATGGGGTATGGGGTATGGAGTATGGGGTATGGGGTATGATAGAGTGGGATGTGATGGGGTGTGGTTTTATGTGATGCTGGGAATTTGATGAGATTCGATCTATTATCAGTTTACTGAAGGGAGAAGACAATGAGAGAGTGATACAGAGGAAAAGAGCAAGAGTGAGGAAGTGAAAGAAAGGAAATGTGGAGAAAGAGAGTGAAAGGAAGGAAAACAAGATATATAGAAATGGTAAATAGCTTCCTATTGCTAATAGTTTCCGTTATTCATCTGTGTTTCATTCAAAGACATATTTTCATGGTAATTCTGACAATCTTAAAGACTATAGCCATGCCACTTGTGAACAGAATAAAACATCTAATTGCTAATGAGGAATAGAATAAAACCCCAAAGTTTTGCACAACAAACAAAATGTTAACTAGTGAATCAGTATAACAATTAGATGCTGTATCTAGCAAATGATATAAAAGAATAAAATGCTTTGCCAATAATGGCGATTTTATTGATTCTCTTTCATGTCTTCTGAAGGCTGCTTGACAAGCATTTCTTAGACTATTCAGCAGTTATCAATATGGTTTTCTGAGATTACTCTATTATTATTATTATTAGTATTATTATTGTCATCATCGTCGTCGTCATCATCATCATCGTCATCATCATCATCATCATCATCATCATCATCTCATTATTGTGAATTTATAATTTTTCCTCACTTCTTATATCAGTTACAGCTATTCAGTGAACACAGTAAGCTACCATACGCTGAGTTTTCCAAAATTGTGAAGTTGTTTTTATTTAATGAATCATTATTGAGATAGCAACAATGGTGGATATACAATCAAACTAAACTACATACCAGTATTTATTTTGCTTGTTTAAATTTTGAGTTCAAATTTTCAACAAGATCAAGTTTGCTTGTCTTCCTTCCATTCATGAA
Organism: Octopus bimaculoides; assembly: GCF_001194135.2. NCBI lineage: Eukaryota > Metazoa > Mollusca > Cephalopoda > Octopoda > Octopodidae > Octopus > Octopus bimaculoides. The sequence goes on from NC_068982.1 coordinate 163,758,970, forward strand.
ACAAATGTTAATACTGTTCTGGTCCATTTAATACCCACAACCTGTTCTTTATATAATTTGTTATTCTATGTTATCTAAAGATATAATTATTACTTTATTATTGGAAATTAATAGATCTTTTTTTTTAATCTTATATCAATTATAGATATTTTCCAATGTCAGTAAGCTATACAATACAGTGTGTTTGAAATTGAGAAGTTGCTCTCATTTTTAAATGAATTACTGGCATAGCTGTGTGGATAAGAAGCTTACTTCACAGCTATATGGACTCATCAAAGGAGAGCTTGTCAAGGGAGACAACGAGCAAGTGAATGCGTATGCATGTGTGAGGTTGTGTGTGTATAGTGTATATATGTGTATGTGTGTGTGTGATAGGAAGAGGAAGCAGAAGAGTAGGTGTTTATGAGGGCATAGGGGAAATAGTGTTACTAAAGGGAGGCTATGTGGATGTTCAAACCAGTAGGATGAGAAAATTGTAGATAGAAACTGATATGCTGTGAACAACCTTGGGATTGTTGAACCAGGATGTAGACTGATGATACTACAAACAAAGTGATGATGTCAACTATGTTCAAGAGACTTGAAATTCTGTGTTAAGGTCAAAATGGCACTTTTCCTGTGATTTGCCAATAAAAGGCCATTCAACTATAAAATACTCTTACTCCATCCTGTACAAATAAAATTACAAATACAAGAAAAACTCAAAAATCCACTGGCATTTCTATCATACTATTCATGTTCTCACATGTCAAACCAAATATTGATAACCCTGAAATCGATCCTTTGAAGCAATGAATGAACTAAGCAATTCAGAGCTTAATTGTGATGTAGCTAATATGCAAGAAAAGAGGATAAAAGTATAGAAACAAAAGCAACTTATTTAAAATTAAAAATAAGTGCATTGGCAGAGTATGAGTGTTACAAAACATAGTTGTTTTGTCTAGTTTCTTTTGTGTTATTTATCAAGAGAAAACACAGTACACTTGATGTTCCAAATTGCAGATGTTAAGGTTATAGATAGAATGCTTGAGTACTATAGATCTGGAAGGATGATTGGGGCAATGGTTTAGACCAGGAGTTTTCAACCATTTTTTTTGTCTATGGACCTCTTTGATTACTATCTTATTCTGGGTGGACTCCCATATCCATTTGATGTTTAAAAACTAGTTTTAAAGAAACTTCTTTCAAAATTCCTAATTTGTTTTTCAAACATTAACTTGTGTAGGTTGAACTATGTAAAATGTTAGAGAAAGAAACCTAGCTGTTTCTTGCAATATATTACCAATGCATACATCTAAAGCAAATCTTTTTTAGGGGCCAACGACAATTTATTATTTTCTTGCATAAATCCCTAGAAATCTTATATAGACCCTCAGAGGCCTTAAGGCCCTGGTTGAGAACCATTGGTTTAGAGCATAGTTTGGTTGTAGAGGAGGGGGAACAGAAAAGGGTAGAAAGAGAAGCCAAAACTAAGGTTAGGCAGATGTGAGAGGATGTTTGCTTGTTCAGAGCTAAAGTAATTGTGTTAGTTGTAGAAGTGGTAGAGAGGAAAAACAATATCCTTGTGAGGTAGCAGTTAATATTAGGGTGTTATTGAGTGAATCATTGCCTATTGGTTAGGTACCATTTTCTATCTGGATGAAGCCAATAGATGATGACATGCATGCATTGTTGTCGTTGTTGATGTCGTCATCATCATCGTTGTCATTGTTGTTGTCGTCGTTGCCATCGTCGTCGTCGTTGTTGTCGTTGTCATCATCATCATTGTCATCGTCGTCGTCGTCATCGCCATCCTCCTCCTCCTCCTCCTCTTCCTCCTGCTCCACCTCCTCCTCCAAAAACAGTACTTCAATGTGAATATGCTGTTTAGCTGCAGATCAACTCTGATCAAACAAGCCTATAATCAAAAACATTCCAACCATGATCATCCTGCATATTTAAGGAAATGTCTAGGACTACATTATTCAATGAGTCCTTTCATTATTTAAGAAGGAAGGATGCAATTTAAGAGGGATTTGACTCACAATGGCTCAAATGTTGATATACATTTGAACAGGATATATTTTCTAAAGCTCTCAATTTAGGTAAAATGTAAGGGCTACATTTTAAGACTACTCTAGATGATTATGAGTATGCAAGAACACAAACCTGAGAAATTCATAAAAAAGTATGAATGATGTAAATAAATAGCTTAGTCTTGACTACTCAAATATTGAGTTTTATATATGCAAATATATGTATACACACTCACCCACATACATATATGTATACATTTACACACATATATGTATACATCCCATCCATACACACATGCATATGCATATATATATATATACACATGTACAATAGCCCTTCACACAGCTTCCATCTACCAAATTTCACTCACAAAGCTTTGGCCAAACTGAGGGATTGGTAGAAGATGCAGGGCAGTAAATTTGAACCTTGAACCACTTAGCTGTGAAGCAAATTTCTCAACCATAACCATAAAAATAAGCAAAAATTTATTTCTAATTAAATGTTTCTTAATTGCTTGTGAAGAAAGATTTGAAAAGATGGGAATAATAATAATATGTAACTCATATTTGAAATGGGGTCTACACCATACATTCACATAAAATCAACCAATGTGGAAACGCCAATGAGATCTCCTTTCCTGCTAGAAAGAACAACTAAATCTTTCTCATATCATTCTCTACCACCTTAAATAAGGTTTTCATTCTTCCATTCATTTTTACATCGTTTTCCTTTTCATGTTTGCATGGGCCAGATGAATAGATTATTGGGGCATTATTATTCAGTTAGATACCCTTCCTGTCACTAATTCTTACCTGTTCTTTTTTTTAAGTAAAAGTTCTCTTATACAATATGTCTTCAGAGATGCAAAGCCAGTGGATGATTTATTGAAAGAGGAAATGTCAATAATGTCACTATTTATAACCTGCTGATTTTCAGAGAAGGGCAAATACACACACACACACACACACACACACACACACACACACACACACACACACACACACACACACACACACACACACACACACACACACACACACACACACACACTATGATAATATAATATATAATATATTACAATTTATGTACGTATGCCATTATTCAGTTTTATTTCAAGATTTCTTGCCAATAAAGAAAGAGCTAGTTTGCAACCTAGATCCAAGGTTCCTTCATTGGAATTTCAACATCAACAGGGTATTTTTGTATGTGTGTATGTATGTGATTGTACAGATTCACATGTTTTGTTTTATGTATGTATTCTCATGCATATAGCTGCATACCTAGACATGCTCATGTATACTTAAATGATAAACTTCTGGAAAGTTTTACAAATTTTTACAGTTCTAGTGATGCATTCGATCTGTAGTCTTCAAATCAGCTTTCTCCTTTCTAGTTTTGTGAAGCTTAATTTCCCAAGATTAGTGTTTAGGCAGTGTATTGAATATCATCATCATCATCATTTAATGTCTGTTTTCCATATTGGCATGGGCTGGATATATATATATATATATATATATATATATATATATATATATATATA
>NC_068982.1:163763035-163765604 GCF_001194135.2 Octopus bimaculoides
TATATATGTATATATATATATGTATACATATATATATATACATATATATATACATATGCATATATGATGGACTTTCAGTTTTCATTGCCAAATTCACTCACAAGGCTTTGATTAGTCTGAGGCAAAAGAAGATACTTGTACCAAGGGGATGCACAGTGGGACTGAAAGCATGTAGTTGGGAAGCAAACATTTTAATCACACAACCATGTCTAGAGTATGCATTATCTGAAAGTGGATAGAACAGTTATGGTTGGAATCCCCTGAAGCATAAGGTAGAATCAGTCAGAGTTAATCTTGGGTCAAACATCAACAAAAGCAATGCATTGATATTGAATATCAATATGTTCAACAATGTAGTCCTGGATATACACTGCTGAAACGTCTTTGATCTTAAGTCTTCTTGATTAGGTTCACCTGCGGCTAAACAATAACAACTTTAACATGAAAGGAAGACAAAGTTGAAACATATCTAGCATGCTGAACCAATTGATTATTTATACTATTGGATCTAGTATATACTGACACCCATGGGTCACTCACAAGAGATCAATAAATAATCATCATATCATACTTCTTATTACAAAATTACATATATTTTCCTTTTGTTACTTCAATCTGTTTTTTCCTGTTATCATAGCTCACATAGATGTTTTTTGCTGTTGTAAGAGCAATTGTTTTGACATCTAAATGCACTTTCCCCTCTTGATCATTTAACTGCATCAGTCAAGCAACCTGAAGCAAAAATTATATTTTCCTTACTCAGGGGATATAGCAAAATGGTTGCACTGTAGTTTGAACTCATGACCATATAATCAATAGTACACTGTTTTAACCCCATGGTTATTGTATCTGCTGTTTAGTATGTAAAATTCAATAGTATTAAGAAGATAAGAGATAGGATGAATATTCCTCCCCTATGGTAAATAGAATTTCTCAGATCTCGTAGCTATTCCCAAGAGAATAGAGAATAAATAAACAGAAAATTGAGGCATGAAGAAGTAAGTCATCTGTCTTGAGACACAACAGAGCATTATCAGTATAGTTTAAATTCATAATTTAAGTCTGAAAGTCTGATACCTTCTTCATTAAATCTATCACAATAGAGTTAATTAAGCTAGCAGACACCTCTTACTTGCTATGTAACTGTCATACTCTAGTAAAAAGAAAACAACAACCCTAGTTAGTTTTTATTTCTTTCTATTTTGTAGGTGGCAAAATGGCAGAGTCATTAGAGTTTCAGACAATATGCTTTGTATTATTTATTATATCTTCTTGTGTTTTGAATTCAGTTCCTGTTGTAGTCAATCTTGGTTTTCATTCTTCCTGCTCGATATATAAAGTACTAATTTAGATGGTGGACTGGCAGAATTGTTGGAGCATCAGGCATGATGCTTTGTGGCATTTGTTCTGGTTCTTTGTGTTTTGAGTTCAAATTCTACCACTGGTTTACTTGTGTGGTACACTTAATCTACTGCCTGGTTTAACACCACTGCCCTGTCCTTCCATTATTTTAGCTGAGTTCAGTCTGTTATCAGCATTCAAGACGGATCTCTTGTTTGGGGATATCTTCCCTCCTCCTTCCCATTTGTCTTGGAGTCCTTGTAAAGGGTCAAGTGATTAAAAAAAAAAATGAACAATCACAAGAAGAGCAGTGACTATTGCATTTGCAAACTGCTGACACTGATGCAACTAATTACCAACCTAAGCACTTATTGGTGAATGTCTGCAGGAAAATATTGTCAGACAGGAACTATAGGTCTAAATGTATGCTAAAACACCCTTGGGCGATGTGTTAAGTGACATATGACATATTAGATCTATCACCCAACAGTGTCTAACTGTAGTTACAAGAAGGCTTGGTGTGAGAAATTAATAGAATATATTACAGGGAATATGATATCAGCGAATTGAAAGACATAGTCTCTGACAACGTGATGGTGTTAATAGCAGTTTTATGATGTTACCAATAGTAAAACGTGTCTCTTTACTTGGAGAGACTTTCTCTTACTGTCTTGTTTATGTCTTCTATAATTTTTGTTCTTTTATTTCAAGCTAACCATTATTGTAAGATCAGTTGATTACACTGAAGAATTATATCTCTGTAGGAAGATAATAAAAGGAAAATAATCAGGAACTAACTAATGACTCCAAGAGAATTTAATTTCCTGCACAGTGGCCAACAGAGCCAGAGAATATGGCTAAATGGTGTTGTGGTTTTCCGAGTTATAGCAAGGTAAAACTTAATGTTGCTCGTGATGTGAGCAACATGTGTTTTGATTCACAAGTGAAAAGAAAGGGTGAGGGAGAAGGAGAGAGAGAAGGCAGGAGGGGGAGAGAGAGGAGAGGAGAGTAAGAGAAGTAGAAGGGCAATATGGAAGAGTAAGATGGTAAGAAAAATAGATTGAATGAATGAGTGAAAGAAGTGAAGACAGAAAGAGAAAATGACAGACATTAAGAGAGACAAAGATGAGAATGATAGACAGAAAGAATGAGAGGAAAAGGGGTAGTATGAGAGAGAGAGAGAGAGAGAGAGAGAGAGAGAGAGAGAGAGAGAGAGAGAGAGAGAGAG
>NC_068982.1:163765785-163775316 GCF_001194135.2 Octopus bimaculoides
AGAGAGAGAGAGAGAGAGAGAGAGAGAGAGAGAGAGAGAGAGAGAGAGAAGCTAAAAAAAGTATACAGGGAGTAAAGGAAATAAAGAGAAAAAAATAAGTGAATAAATAAGAAGTGAATGAGAAATAAAAGAGCATATTACAAAAAAATATAGCTGGAAAGAAGGATAAAGAATGAAGAAGAGTTGAAGAGGGTAAAAAATAGGAAAAGAAATAAAAAGAAAGACATGTACACATATATATACATACATACAAGCAAACACACACATACACACACATATATATATATATATGTGTGTATACACAATATATATGTAAGAGAGAGAGAGAGAGAGAGAAAGAAAGAGAGGAGCTGAAAAAAGCAGAGTAAGACAGAGTAAATTACAATAAAACAAAGAGTATAGAAGCAAAATAACCGTGTAGAAAATGTATTGACTATATTATCACAAGCCTTGCATTCAGATCTATCTACACATGCAGATTTATGTGTTGCATCATATTAGATGCATATTGGCCACTGAAAAAAAAAACACACATGCAATGTTTATTAGTTGTTTATTTTTATTAATTTTTTTGTAGTAGATGACTCAGAACACAGATTTCTCCTCATGGGTATGCAGATATATCTTGTATTGTGAATTCGACATTAACAAACTTGTCACTGATGCTCTACTTTACTAATATTTTATATAAAGTGGCTGAGATTATAACAGAATATCTGTGACAAATTCATAATAGTAAGTTATGTATATTTTCTACATATTTTTCCATCTACTTTACATCCTCTTTTCCATACTGGAGTGATTTGCATATGACTTTTTAAGGCAATATCTTATGGCTGAATACCCTTCTTGACACCAATCCTATTTATCACCTCTTAGCTACTATTGCTTCCAGATCCACACTGACCCAGAGTAATAGCAACTGTCAGGATCTCAGTAAAGGGCTAATTAGCATATATAATGAGAGTCTATCAGAGCGTGAAGATGTAGAAATAACCTTGGTTGGTGTCAGAGTGCACAGTAAAACAACTGAGTGTTATTTATTTCAGCAACCTTCTAGGAGAGGGACACTATGATGTCTGTCTTGTTGTCAGAATATAAATTATTTGGTAGATTTATGTGATATCTTTTATCTTTTACTTGTTTCAGTCACGGCCATGCTGGGGCACTGCCTTGAAGAATTTTTAATTGAATGAATTGACCTCAGTATTTCTTTTTTAAAGTCTGGTACTTCTACTATTGATCTCTTTTGTGAACCGCTAAGTTACAGGGACATAAACATACCAACACCAGATGTGAAGCAGTGGTGAAAGACAAACAAACAAACACACACACACACATGCACATCGGGCTTCTTCCAGTTTCCACCTACCAAATTCACTCACAAAGCTTTGGTTGGCCTGAGGCTGTAGTAGAAGACACTTGCCCAAGGTGCCAAGCAGTGGGACTGAACCTGGAACCATGTGGTTGGGAAACAAGATTATTACAACACAGCCACACCTGTGCCTACATCTATACAATTTATTACTTAATTTGTTTCATGTTTTGGATGTTTTATTCAGTATTTGAAACTTGATTGTTATATTTATAAGTCCCAGGTTTGTGAGTGATTATTTGAACATTTTGCTGTTATTATAAGTAATGCTTCTCCATTGTCTTTTTGTGTGGGGAATTTTATAAAGCATGGATGTGTTAGCCACTAGCACCTATCTACTTATTTATGCATGAGGTAGTATCAAAATATTCCTGGACTTGTTCTGTTCTGTAGCTTACCAGCAGTTGACAACACATGGTTGCGTGTGCACTTAGAGCTATTAGTGACCTTCATGAAGCAGTGTGCTGAGTGATATCACTGTGTTTACTTCACAAGTTGTGAATTTGTGTTTTTCTGATCACGTGTATGATGTAGTCTGTGATCTTTGTCATGGACAGGAAGTTTGAATATATAGCCAAAGTGAAATTTTGCATTAAACTTTGGAAGTCTACTACAGAGACATTGAGCATTCTTTGGCAAGCTCATGGTGATGAAACAATGGGTTGTACACAATATTTTGAGCGGCATCAGCACATCAAAAGCAGAAGAATGTTCCTGGAAGACAACGAGCAATCTGGAAGACCTGCCACAAGCACCACCCACAGAAATGTGGAGAAAATTCATCAATTTGTGCATGAAAATCGCTGGAGGACAATTGATGACATTGCTGATGTTGGCTTGTCGTATGGGTTAGTACATGCAATTCTAATGACTGAACTGAACATGTGGTGTCACTGTGCTCTCCTCACTCGTGAGTTTCTCACCAAAAACAACATGGCATTTCTTCTGCATCCACCCTGCTCACCAGATTTAGCATCTGCAGATTTCCATCTCTTCCCCAAGATGAAAATGTGGCTCAAAGGTTACTGTTTTAACACTATTGTTGAGATACAGAGTGAATTACAAAAGCTCTTTGACACTCATATGGAAAACAACTTCCAGGCCGAATTCCAAAAGTGGTAGGAACACCGAGACCAGTGTTTTGCTGCACAAGGTGACTATTTCAAAGGTGATAATGTTAAAACTTAAGTAAATAGGTTACTTTTTTTATTAAATGTACTGGGAAGTTTTTGATATCACCTCATATGTAGGCTCACCATGCTTTTACAAGGAGAAATTGCAGTATATTACTCTGTCTGTATAGCATAAATTAAAACTAGATAGTTTTAGTTGATTGTTGACATTTGCAATTTTTTATATATTCAGTGAATGGTAGTCTAGTTATTTGGTGTTAATTCACTAACAACAACTACTATTTAGAGAATAAAAAAAATGTCAGCAGCCTCAATCAAACACAGTAGAGATTACAGCTCAAAGTTTTGTTTACTCTCATCACATCATACCTCTGTATATACACACAGCAATGGAATACTGTCTCTTATTAGTGTTCCTTATGAAGAAGCAAATTGTGATATTTAGTTGCAAATAAAGTTTACACTCTACTGATATGTATTGAGTTCTCTCTTTCATCATCATCATCCTCATCCTCATCCTCATCCTCCTCCTCCTCCTCCTCCTCATCATCATCATCACCACCATCATCATTGATTAACGTCCGTTTTCCATGCTGGCATGGGTTGGACGGTTTGACTGAGGTCTGGAGAGCCAGTGGCTGCACCAGGCTCCAATCTGATCTGGTAAAGTTTCTACAGCTGGATGCCTTTCCTTATCCCAACCACTCTGAGAGTGTAGTGGGTGCTTTTTATGTACTACTAGCACAGGAGCCAGTCTAGAGGTACTGGCATTGGCCATGTTCGGATGGTGCTTTTTACGTGCCATCAGCACAGGAGCCAGTCAGGCGGACCTGGCATTGACCACGTTCAGATGGTGCTTTTTATATGCCACCGGCATGGGCACCAGTCAATGGGTACCGGCCCCAGTTACAATACTGGTTTTATTTGACTCAACAGGTCTTCTCAAGCATATCATATCAATTGACGCATCAGCAGTATTCTTAACAGGGCCAGACATGCATGGCTGCGATTCCATTTTAGTTTCCAAGTCTTCTCAATCACAGCATATCTCCAAAGGTCCTGGTCTCCTTTCATTGCCTCTGTGAGACCCAATGTTCAAAGGTCATGCTTCACCACCTCATCCTATGTCTTCCTGGGTCTATCTCTTCCGCAGGTTCCTTTTACAGTTAGGGAGTGACACTTCCTCACACAGCTGTCTTCATTTATATGTAGCACATGGCCATACCAGCGCAGTCGCTTCTCTTGCACACCACATTTGAGGCTTCTTATGTTCAACTTTTCTCTCGGGGCGCTTCTACTCTGTCGTGTATGCACACTGATATTGCACATCCAGCAGATCATACTAGCTTCATTTCTTTCAAGCCTATGCATGTCCTCAGCATTCATGGCTTATGTTTCACTGCCATGTAGCATGGCAGTTCACACACATGCATCATACAATCTACCTTTCACCTTGAGCAAGAGGCCCTTAGTTGCCAGCAGAGGTAGGAGCTCCCTGATTTTTGGCCAGGCTATTCTTACTCTAGTCACTGCACTCTCAGAGCAACTGCCCCTACTATAGACTTGGTCGCTTAGGTAACAGAAGCTATTAACTCCTTCTAGTTTCTCCCCTTGGCCTGTGATGGAATCTGTTTTTTGTACATCTTCAATGTTTATTGCACCAGTGCATCTGCCACACACAAAAGCTATTTTCTCGGTTAATCTTCCTTTGATATTGCTGCACCTTTTATGTGTCCATAGCTTACACTGGGTACATCGTATGGAGTTTCTACCCACACCTTTTCTACAGATCAAGCAGGGCCATCTACCTGAAGGAGGTTGTGATTTGACAGCCTTCCTACTTACTAAGACTTTGGTTTTGGCTAGGTTAACTCAAAGGCCCTTTGATTCTAGACCTTACTTCCACACCCTAAACTTCGTCTCCAGTTCTGGCAGTGAGTTGGCTATTAGAGCAAGTTCATCAGCATTGAGGAGCTCCCAGGGGCAGCCTGTTTTGAATTCCTGTTATTTCCTGGAGTACTATAATGAATAAGAGGGTGCTGAGGGCTGATCCTTGGATGAACCCCTACTTCTACTCGAAATTCTTCACTATACTAGTTGCCAACCCTCACCTTACTGACAGCATCCCTGTACAGGGTTTGTACAGCTCTTATCAGCCACTTGTCTATCCCCAGTTTCTGCATTAACCACCAGATAAAGGATTGGGTGACCCTGTCAAAGGCTTTCTCTAAGTCAACAAAAGCCAAGTACAAAGGTTTATCTTTGGCTAGATATTTCTCCTGCTGTTGCCTTACCAGAAATATGGCATCAGTAGTGCTTCTGCCTGGCACAAAACCGAACTGCATCTCATCTAGGCTAACTCTCTCCCTAATTAGTTGGGCAATGACCCTCTCTGTAACTTTCATTACCTGATCCAATAATTTTATACCTCTGTAGTTAATTCTATCTGAAGTATCACCTTTACCTTTGTAGCAGTTGACTATGGTGCTGCTACATTGGGTATAACTCCTTCATGAACTACCTGATTTATGATGTGGGTGACAAGACCATAATCCACACCACCCAATATTTTTAGCATCTCAGCGGTGATTCCTGATGAGCCAGGTGCTTTCCCTGTCTTCATATTCTCAATTGCTTTATCTACCAGAGTACTGTCAATTCAGGTAGCTGGTCCCTCAATTGGGTCAACCTATGGCAAACTCTCCTCCTCCCATTCATTCTACACATTCAGCAGTCTTTCATAATGGCATCTCCAAGTCTCTCTCTTTGCAGAATCATTAAACGCAAGGGCACTATCATCCATGTGGGCACATTTCTCTCCTATGACATCACAGTTTTCTCTCACACACTGTCTTGCAATCCGAAATACTTCAGCTCTCTGGTCCTCACATTGCTGAACATTGGCAAACTTCTTTTCTGCTACTCCCTTGACTATATGTACCTGTCTCTTAGCTCCCCTTTTGGTTATCTGATACATTCTCCTGCTACCCCCACTCTTCCAGGCATTCCAAGCCTGTTTCTTTGCTCTAATGGCCCTGTCTATAGTATTGTTCCACCACCATGTTACCCTAGGTCTGGAATGGACTTTGCACCAGCCACAGATTTGGTCTGTGGCACTCAGCAAGCTGTCTCACAGAAATTCCCAGCTGCCTTTTATGTCACAGGACTGTAGCTCCTCCTCCTTATTCAATTTTACATAGCAACAAACTACCGATCTGTTAGAAATATATTAATTACTGTGAATAATGTGTCCTGCAAGTATTTGCATATATAAATACATGAATTATTGCCAATTGATGTCTAAGCTTTGAGCAAAGTAAATTTTTAATTTTCCAAAATACCCTTACAGATAAAATATTTCAGAAATTGATATAAATGAAAGAAATAAAAGTTCTGGATGAAATTTATGCTTTATGAGTTTATTAACTGGGATCAGCATATTCAACATATAAGTCAAATACTTTTATTTATTTATTTATTTATTTATTTATTTATTCGCTTATGCATCTATTATTAACATTCTAAAAAGGATATTTGTTTCAATTGTTAACATCTCTTTGCGAATAAACTAGTAACAACTGAACATATATTTTACTTGTTTTGTGATTGGTATAATTCTCTCTACATTCATATCTTTCTCTATTGTCATGTGCTTTCCATCTTAAAAAAATCAAGTTAAAAAAAGAATTCTTTCCTCTGCTATATCTTGGTGATAATCCTCATCACGTAAGGGGGTGCTGAAAAGTTCTTGGCTTTGGGTAAAATTTATGAAGCATATTCCCCTCTCAGAATCACACACTTACTGCAGCAGTCCTTCAGTTTTTCTAAGACTTGTAAAAAGAACTCAGATGGTTGGGTCTCTGTAGCAGTGATCACTTCATCCCCTTGAGATATTTCTTCAGTTGTAGAAAGAGGTGATAGTTGGAGGATGCCAAATCAGGAGAGTAAGGTGGGTAGTCTATCAATTTGAAGCCAAAATCCCGTATTTTCCAAAAAGTTTCATATGTTGTATGTGCTGGTGCATTGTTCTGCAAAAGCAGGAACCACAGCTCAGCTTTCCATGGTGTTTCTGCTTCAAAGCTTCATGCAATTTGTCCAACAAAGACATAGTATTCTGCATTGATGATGTGACCTTTTGGCATGTACTTTATGAGAAGTACTCTGTCTTTGTTCCAGAACACTGTAGCCAGAATCTTTCCAGCTGACTTCTGGGTCCAAAACTTCTTGAGATGCAGTGAATACCATTGACTGCTGCTTGGTCTGAGGATCATATAATGACGAAGCCAAATTTTATTCATGATGATTAAATGAGCCATAAAATCAGCTTTTCCTGTTACAAACTGGTCCAAACTGATGTGCTTCTGATCTGCGTTCAGGCATTTTAGCACCCATCTTACAGAAAGCTTTCTTGTGTCCAGAATGTTGTGAATGATGTGGCAAACTCTTTTGTAAGAAATCCCCAGAGTCTCAGCTACAACTTCAGCTGAAATTTTGGGTAGCCCTCAAGAATCATGATGTGCACAGCATCAGCTTTGTTCTCAGTGGTTGTGGAAGTTAGCTGTCCTGATTGGGGCTCATCTGTGACCTCGAAGTGACCAGTCTGAAACCTTGACACCCAGATTTTCACTGTGCAATAAGATGGGCAGCCATCCTTCAAGACTTCCTCATCTCACCATGGATATCTGCCACTCCTTTGTCTTGCAAAAAGAGGAACCATATTTCAGTTTTACCAAAATCCACTGTAGGAGTTACTGTCATGCATTAAATCTGCAAAAAAAAGAAAAAGATATATTGTATATCATCATGATTTTTGGCATATCTTCTCTTAAATAGTTGTCCTACCTCCTTTGTAAAGGTAACAGCTCTACTCTGTCATGTTACCCTTAAAGTCAGGAACTTTTCATGTATCACACCGTAAGTACATTGCTGCGCTAAACTAAAAAGGTTTTCATCCATGAGGGTGATGTCATGTAAGTTAAACAATTATCTAACATGCTCATCATCTATTCTAGACATTTTCAGTTTTAAACAAAGTTGTGTGTTCAGCAACTAGAAATTGTGATGGAGTAAGACAAAAGAAGTCAAGTTTTATTATCATCTATTGATTCTAATTTATTTTTTAAATTTAATATCAGGCATGGTACTATGATAGAGAACAAGGAAAGTTCTTTTCATTAATTGATATTTAGATAAAGAACAAGAGTTAAAATAAATTCATATAATTTGATGATTAAGTGAGTTAAGCCTTTGAAGGATATTCTTCCCAATTTGAAGTAGGTAGGAAATTACCAAACAAGGAATGTAATTCTCATCATGCATATCCTCAATATTTCATAATGAGGATACATAACTATGCTTTTATTCTGTTGCCTTACAGAGAGAGATTATGTAAATGAGAGAGAGTCTGTGTGCATTTGTTGTGTATGTTAATGTGTACTAGACTCATTGATAAGGCAGAGAAAGAGAGAGAGAGAGAAAAAGAAAAATGAAGGGAAAGGATAGGGAGTGTGTGTGTGTGTGTGTGTGTGTGTGTGTGTGTGTGTGTGTTTGTGTGTGTGTATTGATATATATCAAACTAGGAGACTAGACAGTGATTGGGATAACCCCAGCTCTGATTAATTTCCAAAAGTAACTTCTTTACATACTGTATGATGGGCTCCAGAGAAGAGGTTTCTGAGAAATTGCTGAGCGATGTTGATTGGCCAGTTAAAACCTGTGGAGTGAGTGAAGCTGACTTTGTTAGATAGGTTCATTGTTTGGTGTAAATTTGTATTTGTAGTAGATTTGACCAATGTTTTAACCGTAGCTGTAATTGAAGGTCAGCAGAATTTGCACTTAACAGATGGGTAATGACTGATGAAGCTGATTGAATTAATGTAGTTGTTGCTAAACTGTGTGCTTTGATACTGTGATGTGCCACAAGAAATAATTAGGCATGTTGAGTGATAAGTGGGTAATATATTTCAAAAATGAAGAAAATAAGGAGTGAAATTTGTTAATTTAGATCACATATTAGTGCTAATAGCAACATTTAATCTAAACATAGAAATGTTGAGGCTGTTATTAAATTTTGAATGATAAGCTGCATAAGGATATGAGTTAAATCTACATTAAATCTATCATAATTGACATCTTATAATTGCATTCAAGGCATACATATTTTTCTTACAAATATAGTCATACCTCAACTTAGATCATTTTAAGTTTTGACTTTATATTCTTTCTTTTTATGAAATTAATGGAAAAGTAAACCTCAACTGAAGTCGATTTATTCAACTTTGTCAGTATTAGTGAACATATTCTAAAGCATAGAAATTAAAAAAAAAAACCCCACTTAAAAACCAATACTGAAAAGGAAAAATCAAATAAAATACATGTGAAAATATGTACAAACCATTTATTAAAAGAGATATAGGCTAATAAATTTTTTAAAATGTGTTTTTTTTGTTGTTGTTTTTCAAGTCGAGTAAGTCTTCGAACCAATTACCAATGTAAGTTGAGATATACCTGCATACATTACATTTTTTCTCTTTTATACATTATGGCTTTATGCCATGTTAATATTTACAAATGCATCTTTTGAATATAGTTTCTGAATTTATGTACAAAGTGTGACTCAATGTTTATATTTGTTTTTAAGTGTGTTACAAGTAAAAAAAATATTTGGGGAAACTCGAAGTTAATGTATGTCATCATCATTATCATCATTATCATCATTATCACTTTAATGTCTACTTTTTCATGGTTCAGATGAAATTCTGTAGGCAGATTTTTTATAGCCTGATACCCTTTCATGTTGTCAACCCTCATTCGTATCCAAGTGAGGTATTATTTTCCCCATGACCAGAAATGCTTCTGCAGAAGATTGAAAATGAAGAACACTACTTGTATGATGGTAACACTTGTTTTACAGCTATCTAGTGATATCGATACAAAGAAACACAAACACACCCACCCACACACACACATACACACACACACACACACACACACACACACACACACACACACACACACACACAC
>NC_068982.1:163780580-163786856 GCF_001194135.2 Octopus bimaculoides
GCTCTTCAACAGAAAGAATACAGAGAAAACAAGGAGAAAAACATGGAGAAAAAAAATTGAATGTTTTGTCAGCGATCAATCATGGCGACTGCCGGACGGGATTAAACATAATTCAATATGTTAAGGCATTATAAAAATTAAGATAAAATACCCGCCGGACTAGCCCTCATGCCGGTGGCACGTAAAAAGCACCCACTACACTCTCGGAGTGGTTGGCATTAGGAAGGGCATCCAGCTGCAGAAACTCTGCTAGATCAGATTGGAGTCTGGTGTAACCATCTGGTTCGCCAGTCCCCAATCAAATCGTCCAACCCATGCTAGCATGGAAAGCAGACATTAAATGATGATGATGTATGCATCCTAACATTTCCTGTAACTCCTTTGTAACATGTTTGTGTGAATGGATGAGCTCCTGTGGCAAATAAATGAAAAGGACTACTACTACTACTACTACTACTACTATTGTTTAGTACTTATTTCAGCTTTAATTAGTATTGTGATGCTTCTATAAGATTCCTTCTCAACTTTTTCTTTCATTTGTTTGTATTGTATTTGTCTAGTTCATTAATTCTTAAGTATTTGTAAATTCGTCTTTGGTCTAATTCTCTAATCTTCATTTCTTTATCCAACATGAAAATGCCGGCTTTTATTAGTTTTTCCTCTCTTCAAAGTAGACTTGGTTTATATTCTAAACAGAATTTCATTCCAATTCCTCAACTGAATCTGTGCATAATATGTGGTAAGATTTCCATTTGTTTATCAGCGGTATACAGCTTGATATCATCCACACACTAGGGATGGCTGCCTGTTGTTTAATAATACATGTATCCTTATTCAACCTAATTTAGAATACTGGAGGCAGCTGGGACTCTCAATCATAAAGTTGTCATTTCGATTCCTGGTCAGGAAGGCATGTTATGCTCTTGGGCAAGGTACGTTAGTTCAGAACACTCAACAAGGAAAACAGAGTACCAAGGCTGAGAGAGCACCTAGTCAGTGTCAAGTTAGTGTGGCAATGCTGCAGAGAGATATGTCCAGTAGTGGACATATGTTTACCCATTACCCATTTTTATTTTACCCATGGGTCATGTTTTCAGAATTTATGGAAAATGTTTAGCCAAATGTATTGACTTATTTTCCAAAAGCCTGATACTTATTCTATCAGTCCCTTTTGCTAAACCACTAAGTCAAGGGGATGTAAACATACCAGCACCAGTTGTCAAGCAGTGGTGGTGAGACAAACACAGACACAAAGACATACATACATACATACATATATGGATATAGATATAAATACACACACATACATATATAAAAAGGACTTTTTTCAGCTTCCATCTGCTAGATCCACTCACAAGACTTTGGTTGGCCTGAGGCTACAGTAGAAGATATTTGCTCAAGGTGCCACGCAGTAGGACTGAGCTCAGAGCCATGTGGTTGGGAAGCAAGCTTCAACTAGAAACTTTTCTAGGCAGTGCCCCAGCATGGCTGCAGTCTAATGACTGAAACAAATAAAAGATAAATGATAAGCGATAACCTTTTCACGATAAACTAAACTTTTTATCACATGTTTACACTGTGCAATGAAACTGAATTCTCTGGGTCATATGTACAGTGTTTAATTTTGTTTTTATACTTTTCTTTTGTATTGACGCTAATGTGCATTATATCTGTTCAGTGCCTATTAAGGCAAGATTCTTTTTGCTGTGTCTCTGTATAAGTTTTGGGGGGTTTGGTCACTAATTGGCCTGCATCTTTTATTATCAATCTCTAAGCACTAATGACTATGTGCGAACTACTCAGAAAATATAGCAGGATTCAAGTTTTGTTCAACACTAAGAATGGTTCATAAGTACTCTCAGGAGTCCCAGGTTCCTAATATCAGAAGTGAAAGGTAAGTCAATGTAACAGGGTATCCTGAATCAACCAAGGTAGCAGCTTCTCACTTGTATGCGGGTGTGCTACCTGTATTTGTGGAGGCAATGACAAGTGACCAAGACCGTTGGTGATATACTGTGCTTGAGAAGACTCATCAAGCCAAGTGAAATCATGGTCTTGGCCATTAATAGTGTCATGTATATGGTACCTGTGAAATTGTAGCTGTGATCACTACCAGTGTCATGTAAATGGCATGTAAAAAGCACCCATTACTCTCTCAGAGTGGTTGGCATTAGGAAGGGCATCCAGTTGTAGAAACCATGCCAAATAAGACTGAAACCTGGTGCAGCTCTCCAGCTTACCAGTTCCAGTCAAACTGTCTAACCCATACCAGCATGGAGAGAAGATGCTAAATGATGATGATGATTTATTTCTATTTCTATTTCATAGTGAAGGCGCGTGGCTCAGTGGTTAGAGCATCGAGCTGACGGTCACGAGGTGGTGAGTTTGATTCCTGGACTAGGCTGTTTGTTGTGTTCTTGAGCAAGACACTTTATTTCACGTTGCTCCAGTTCACTCAGCTTTCGAAGTGAGTTGTGACATCACAGGTGCCAAGCTGTATCAGCTTTTGCCTTTCCCTTGGGTAACATCAGTGGTGTGAAGAGGGGAGGCTGGTATGCATGGGCGACTGCTGGTCTTCCAAAAACAACCTTGCCTGGACTTGTGCCTTGGAGGGGAACTTTCTAGGAGCAATCCCATGTTCATTCATGATCAAAGGGGTCTTTACCCTTACCATTTTTTATATATATTTCATACAAGTATATATTTACAAGTTTATTGTATTTAATTTTTTATCATATTGTATTGTATACTATTTTAGCTCCACCTCTTGTTTTCATACAACTACATATGTAAACATCTCCAAGTATCTTGTAACCTCTTTTTAACATGTTTTGTATTAAATGAATGGGTCCTGGTGACCAAAAACAGTTAACAACGATAACAAGTACAATAATAATAATGATGATGATGATGATGGTGATGATGGTGATGATGATGATGATAATGATGATGATGAAGATAATAAAAATAATAATGATAATAAAGGTGTCGTGAAGACAACTTGGCAACAAATGGAGACAAAATTGAAAGAAGAGGATATGATGAATAATAATGATAATAATAATAATAATAATAATAATAATAATGATGTGATGATGATGATGATGATGATGATGATGATGTTGATAATGGCATGCACTGCTCTCTCACTCAATAATGATAATAATAATAATAATAATGATAATAATAAAAATGCTAATAATAGTAATAAAACATCATTTTAACACTCATTTTTCTATGCTTGCATGGACAGATGAGAATATGCTGAGGCAGAGTTTTTTTATGGCTAGATGCTTTTCCTGTAGCCAACACCTGACTTGTTTCCAATCGAGGTAATAATCTTTGTGTCTACCAAACAACAAGCAGTTTGGACATGTTTATGTGGAGAACTAGAAATAAATTACACTAGAAGAACAAGCATTTTGTCTGCAAAAACTGTGCAACATGTAAAGATGTGTCAAGAAGCTCGGATGTGCTTTTGTGGTGGACTCTATGCAAATGACACTGTTAGTGAAGCCATTACTTACACTCAACGAGTGATCACATATAAACAAAAGGAAGAGAGCCTAGAAAGGACAAAATATTTTGGAATTTGTTCAGGAGAACCTACACAAAAGAAGAGGAAATATGTGAAAGAAGAATTAAATGCTTTGTTGGATTAAGAGATGATTTAGAAATTACAGATTATGTTAGCCATTTTGCCTACATTATTACATACTGAGTTTATATTCTTTCTAGAATTAATTTTTTAGATTTAAAATTTTGTGAACTTTTAGGTCTTTCTACAATAGAATTTGTTGATTTTTAATAATTTTCTATTTAACCATTGTGAAGGTGTAATTGTTTGTACAAAAAAAAAAAAAAGAAAGAAAAAAAAGTAGATTTCTGGTATATTTTTATTTTTATCAACTTCGCTCTAAGCATCTTTAGCTCAAAGTGATATCACTTATTAGACATTGCTCAAAATGCAAATCATTTTAACTTCACTCAAAATGATTTCGTTCAACTTGATTGGACAGGTAGTGTGCAGCACACGAAGCATAAAATGGCAAGATAAGAGATCTAGTGTCAAAATCTTAGAAAAATGTGATATCTCCAGAATCTAAAGCATGCTGATGACAATTTAGTGCAGAGGGGTAGGATATGTTGTTCAAATGAAAAATGACCGCATTCCAAAAATTCTGCCATATGGCCAACAAGTGGAGGGGTATTGTGGTAAAGGAAGACCTGTCCTAAGATATAAGTTGAAGCAATCACTAGAATCTCTACAGCTTAACTTGACATCTTGGGAAAGTCATTGCCTAGATTGATCTGCATGGCATAAAATGTGTCATGATGCATCCAAACAATTTGAGTTCAGAGAAAAGGAACAATAACGAACTATATCCTGCAACCAACAGACACATTTTCTTAATCCCAGGCAAAAACAAAATCATCAATGGCTCCATTGCAACTTCATAGCAAAATGCATGTCTGGACTCAAATTACATTCACACATCCATCTAGTTCAGCTTTACATTCACACATCCAAATAGATGCAACTTCTTACTATTTATTTTCTTTCTATTACTCTCTTTAACTTTAAGTCTTCTCCTTCAAATGCTCATACAGGAGTGACCATCATTTTATGATGATGATGATGATGGCGACAACGATGACGACGACGATGATGATGATGTGGCAGATGTCTCACTTCCTGCTTGTCACACTTCAATATATATTTTATGATTGACTCACTAGACTGCCCATTCTAGAGTGACAGTCTCAACAGCAAGTCTCTGCAGCTGTTGCTTCTTTCTTAACAAAAAACAATAATTATATTTCCTTCCTTTTTATAATTTGAGTTATAATTTGAGTTAGTTTTTAATGTCTTGTAATGACAGATAAACTAGAGAGCAGTTAAAAAACCTGGTCTGTCTCTAAGTTACAAAACGATTAAGCTACAGTTTAACTTGGCTTGTGAGGCATTAAGTGGTTACAAATGCAAGACTCCTCTTGGGCTAGGGTGTTAGTCCATTGCAAAGTTAACTCTCAAGTGTCACCTGTACTCATTTTTAGATGTAGCAACATGAAATGAAGTGCTCTGTACAAGGACACAAAGCAGACTCATGATATTATGGTTTCAGTTTCTGTCATTCAAATCCACTCACAAGGATTTGGTCAGCCAAAGGCTGTAATAGAAGACACTTGTCCAAGGTGCCACACAGTGGAACTGAACCTGGAACCATGTGGTTGGGAAGCAAGCTTCTTACCATACAGCCATGCCTGCACCTGTTTAACAAAGTCTTAATTCCAACTTCTGCATAGTCTTCTCCTTCTTTTTCCTGGATGTGGTGTCCACTCTGTCAGTTTGGTATTCTATTGTCCTTTCTTGAAAACACATGTCCCATGAAAGACCATTTCAGAATAGATGCTATCTATTAAACCTGTAACCTTTTGTTTCTCTACCTCTCCATTTTGCTAATCTTCAGCATTTTCCTTTCCATAGCTGCTTGTGTTGCTCTTAATTTATTTTCAATGCTCTCACACCTACTGTAGAATGTCATTCTAAAAATAAACAATCACATCATCAAAATCACAAAGCTATGAGATAATGCATAATTAATTCAAGACAATATGAATAAGTAAGCATTACATTTGATAGAGTGAGCCAAATGCCAAAGGGTTAAATATATTACTTTTGATACTCTACTCAAAGTTGGAATAGCTTTTGATGGTTTGAGTGTTGATAAAGAAGTTGCAGTGTGAGGGACAAAAGAAAATGTGGGTGGGTAGAAGTTGCAAGTGTGTGAGGCAGGTGAAAGATGACTAGAGATGAGAAGAGTGGAGGGAAGGTTGAAAATAAGCATAAAAGGAAAGTAGAAGATAAAGATGGCAACTGGTAGTACAGAAAGAGTGAAGAGTCACAAAATAATAACAATAAGATGCCCTGATGCAGTACCAGGCACTGGCTCTCATGGCTTCTGATCTTAACTGATTGGAAGTGTTATCATGTACATGTTTTGTCTTACCACAAATTGTCAGTTGCTGGACCATAACCAGTTGTGCATGTCTCTTAGTGGCTGATGATATGTGCATCTCCAATCATGAGCAGAAGTAATGGAGGAGCATCATACCCATGTGTTGAGAAGAATTCTTTGGGGCTTCCATAATTTACCTCTGGAAACACGAGTGCTTCACTCAACATCCTTAAACAACCCTTATTCAGGGACCATTTGAGTGGCATGGCTTTTGGGTGGGATTGCTTTTGGGTGGGATTGCTTTTGGGTGGGATTC
>NC_068982.1:163787116-163801984 GCF_001194135.2 Octopus bimaculoides
ACCTGCAAGGTCATGTGCTGTTTATCAGGATATGAAATCACCATGTTGTGCACATATGGTTGTGATACATGTGTCTGGTGTACCTTTATCAGACAGGTAGTCAAGATGGGTATATTGGACTTCATATATTTGTACCCCAGTGTCACTTTGATGGCATACACTGCTCTCACTCAATAATAATAATAATAATAATAATAATAATAATAATAATAATAATAATAATAATAATAATAACAATACTGATTTCTATTATAGGCACAAGGCCTGAAATTTGTAGGGGCAAGTCGATCACATCGATCCCAACACATGACTAGTACTTATTTAATTGACACAGAAAGTCAACTTCAGCAGAATTTGAACTCAGAACGTGAAGACAAGTGAAATGCTGCTATGCATTTAACCCCTTCTTATTTTGGCACAAGGCAAGTAATTTTGGAGAGGATTTAAGTCAATTACATCAACCTCCAGCACTCAAGTAGTACTTATTTTGTCAATCCTGAAAGGATGAAAGGCAAAGTTGACTATGATGAGAACGTAAAAATGGATGAACCATAATGATAAAACTGTTTCAGGAAATTAATTCTGTATATAAGTATGTTTTAATATAAATGATGTCTAGGTTTGGCTAGAGTTAATCAATGAATAACATTTCCCATAAAAATGTGAATAAAAATTAAGTACATATACAAAAATGAATTAAATATGAGTGCTAGGTAAGAAATGAACCCATATCTTTTAGTAATCATCTTTGTATAATAATACTCTTTTACTCTCTCTTTTACTCTTTTACTTGTTTCAGTCATTTGACTGCAGCCATGCTGGAGCTCCGCCTTTAGTCGAGCAAATCGACCCCAGGACTTATTCTTTGGAAGCCGAGTACTTATTCTATCGGTCTCTTTTTGCCGAACCGGTAAGTTACAGGGACGTAAACACACCAGCATTGGTTGTCAAGCGATGGAGGGGGGACAAACACAGACACATGAACACACATACATACATACATACATTATATATATATATATATATATATACATATATACGATGGGCTTCTTTCAGTTTCCGTCTACCAAATCCACTCACAAGGCTTTGGTCGGCCCAAGGCTATAGTAGAAGACACTTGCCGAAGGTGCCATGCAGTGGGACTGAACCCAGAACCATGTGGTTAGTAAGCAAGCTACTTACCACACAGCCACTCCTGCGCCTATATTTAATATATATTTAATTTCATTCTGTGATAATATTTGTGTTAAAACTGAAAGCAAACATTAAACAAGTGAAAAATCTCAGTTTTGTACCAATGTGGTTGGCTTCGACATAGTGACAATAGCATTCTCTTTTATCAAATTGCATATAACCTCTAGATACTTGGTATTCAACATCTAGAGATACAGGCTTCTCAATAAGAGATGAAGAATAATTACAAAACACATCATAGAACAAATACTTTAAATAATTCCATATAAGAATATATATTTAGTCTTACTATAAAATAATTTTGCAGATGAAACCCTAGGGAGAGTGTGTGTGCATCTGACAACCCAATTTATTGTAATTTTAATTAATCCAGATGATGAATTCAGATGATAAATATTGGATATTCCTCCAATAAACACTGGATATTTGTAGCTTATAATGTATAAAACACACTGACATTTGAGGAGAATTATTGTCAGTCAGAGTTTAGTTGGAAAATTAAACAGACCTAGAGTGAAAGGCTATGAGTCAGAGAGAGAAATAAAGATAACAATTTGAAAGAGAAGAGAGAGAGAGAGAGGAAGAAAGGTGGGGAGAGAGAAACAGAATGAGAGACAAAAAAACAAAACAGAGAGTGAGAGGGAGATTTTATTTGTAAGGATGTGTGGTTAAAGAGAAAGAGTAAGTGAGAAACTCATAGCAGGAGGAGTTCAAGAAAAAAGAAAGTAGGACGGTTGAAAAAGAAGAAACAGCAAGAGAGAGGGAAAGAGAGAGGGAAAGAGAGAGGGGGAGGGAGGGAAAGAGAGGGAGAGAGATGGAGAGGGAGAGGGAGAGAGAGACAGAATGAGAAACAAAAAAGTGAGAAACAAAAACAGAGAGAGAGAAACAGAGAGAAAGCAACACAAAGAGCAAGAGAGTGAAAGGGAGAGAAACACAAAGAGAAAGAGGGGAGAGAATCACAAAGAGTGAAAGAGAGAAAGAGAGATGGGAATATAAGAAAAGAGAGAGAAATGAAGAGTTTAGAGTGAGAAAGAGAGCAGTGGAAGAAAGAAAAAGAAAGGTAAAGATGGAGCAGGGGAATGTGAAAGACATGAAAAGGATAAAGAAACATAGAGAGAATAAGGGGAGAGAGAAAGAAGAGAAGCTGAAATAAAGAGACATTTATAGAGAAAGGGGAAAAGAGAGTTAAATGTGAAAAAGTGACAGAGAGTCAGACAAGGAATGTTGAAAGGTAAAGTAGAGATATAAAAAAGGAGAAACTGAAATACAAAAGAGAAAGTAATAGAGAGTTAATAAAAGAGAGTAAGATGAACAGAGAGTAAGAAAGAGAGAGTTAATAAAAGAGAGTAAGAAAGAGAGAGTTAATAAAAGAGAGTAAGATGAACAGAGAGTAATAAAGAGAGAGGTTTGTGCCTCTGAACCTCTCAGTGCTGGATGTCAAACCTTATTCTTTTGGTTTCCCTCTGCACTATATACCTTTATGATCTAGGTTCTCTTGTGATATGGTTCTCTTCTTTTGCTGTCCTCTTTCTTCCATTCTTTCCAGGCCTGTCTTTCAGCTTTTATGGTTGTATCCATGGTAGTACACCACCACCCTGTTACTTCCCATCTAATTAATACCTTGTTCCAGCCATACGCCTTGTCTATAGCTTTTAGCAAGTTAGAAACTTCCTGTTGTCCTCTAAATTATAGGTCCCTGTATCTCTTTCTTACCGTTATGGCAATCACCTAGAATCACTCTGCACATATATTTAGCAGAGAGATGTTTTAGTTTCCACACCTTGCTTCTCCAGATTTTCTTTTCCTATTTTTATTTTTTGCTCTCTGTGATACATTTTTCACCAGAAAAAAACTGTTTTCCTGTTTGAAAGAAAACGTTTTGGTTTGTAGTTTACCTGATTGAAAGGTAAACAAGTGGCTTTTGGTTTCTTGAAGTTAATATTGCAAATGGTTAACTCCATATTGCAAATGGTTAATTCCATATAAGAATATATATTTAGTCTTACTCTAAAATTATTTTGCAGATGAAACCCTAGGGAGAGTGTGCAGATGAAACCCTAGGGAGACTTCATAGAACACCAAGAGCCTTGATTCTTCATTATATCTAGAAAAGTAAAAATAACTACTATGTATTTTAGAATAGCCATCACATTGCTGCCCAACATATCCTCCAAAGTCGCCAGCCAAGATAAGGGTGTTTCTGTCATCCGTTATTGAGGAGGTTCATGAGAGAGCCTCACATATGATAAGTAGCTCTTTTGCTCAATAGTTTGTCACAATAGTGGGACGTAGGCAGTGATAACAATTGCTATTACTTTGCCTACAATTGTGATGATAATTTCTATTACTTTTCCCCAATTAATCCTGTCACATACCACTCTTACTACCTTCATTACATTATCTGTCTACATTCCAGCAACCAGAATGTCTACTCCACTTAAACCAGTACTATTACCTACCCAGATGTAATTGCACTGGTATTCTTTGCTGGAGAGGAGTTTGACTGAAGCTCTTCTCAGTCATACATCTAGCATTTCTAGAATCACACCATACCTACTTTTCATTGTACCAGTATTAACTGCTGTATTTCTGAGATGTTTTACCTGACAGGAGGAGAATCTCTTGTGATAGGAGGGTTGATGTTTTTTGCCTTTTTACTGCACCTCAAAGGGAAAGCATGATTGTTTGATGACAGGTGAAGGTCTCTCACACTTGTTACCACCTAGCCACCCCACTAAAGTGCACAACTCTAGCATATTGTGTGTTAGCCTTGCACATACAATTAGGGGGTTATTATTGAGTTGGAGCTTTGCATGAATATGTGTGTGCATGTGTGCATGTGTGTGTGTGTGTGTGTGTGTGTGTGTATGCATGTATGTGTGTGTGCATATGAAGAGACAAATTTATTGAAGGGAAGAGAGAGGAAGAGGGAGACAGAGGGAGAGAAGGAGGGAGGGAGAGAGAGATAAGAAGAGGAGAAAGAGAGAGAAAGGGAGAGAGAGTGAGAGAGATAATAAAATAGAGAAAGAATGAATACTGTTACTGACTCAGATGGTTAGTCAGTCTAACAGATAGACATAGACTGGTAGAGAAAAAATATATGGCTTTGGTTTTTTCTCTATATTTATTTATATATCTATTGTATTTTCTAAGCAAATCTTAATGGCAATCATATAATACAATTTTCTGTGAGGTGAAACCAGATCAATTTTTCTTTCTTTATTTGTTGTTGCTGTTGTTGTTTACTTCTAAGCTGAAGCATGTTTGTACTTCTCTTTATTTCACTGAAAACAGTGGAAAGCTTTACCCTTAAGAAGATTATAGACTGAAATAAATAAAGATTAGTACTTTCCGAAAGTTTTTCCACATCGTTTTTGATACCACAAGGCTAGTTTCTTGTTGCTACTAATACTGATGCTGCTGTTGTAGACAATGTTGTTGTTGTTGTTGGTGATGGTAGTGGTAGTGTTGCATTGTTTAGCTTTGGTGTATTCTTTCGATATATTTATTTTATTATATTTTTTCCTATCCAAATCAGTTTTGATCACTTATAATACCACATAATGATTTTTTCTTACAGTAAATTAATCTGCATTTTTTTCTACAGTTTTCCATCATCCAAATCAAGAATATCACTCAAAGACCTCTAATTCACCCAAAACTCTGAAAGTAATCATTTCAAAAGGTTATTTTGTGTGCATCTTTGAGAGTAGATGAGGGTTGGAGGAATTTGGGTTTTGCTATAATAATTATTTTCCGTCATCATCATCATCGTTATTATTATTATTATTATCATCATTATTATTAATGATATTATCGTTGTTATTGCTGATTTTATAATATTTTCTCTTTCACTCTTTAAAGATATTATTGGATTTTGAATCTAATCTTTGGAGCAATTTAAAATTATCAGAAGACAGTCGGGGAAGGAGTTATATATTTCTAGGAAATATTATTAAATTAGCTGCAACCATTTTTATTTTCGTTCTTTAAGGTGACAATTTTTTGGAACTTTTTAAAAAATTTTTTCCTTAATTTCTCTTGTCGAAATAATTCTACAATAAAACAGAATAAAGTGAGATAAGGGAAAAGAAATAAAACTTACAAAATTGTCAAATTTATTTTGAACCAGAGGAGATCTTTTATAATGATATATTTCTAAGAATGGAAACAATAGTAGCAATAATTCAAACATGGAAAAAATATGGATTTCTTTCAACAACAGATTTGTCAGATTTTCATAGAAGAGGAACAAGAGTCACTTGATCAATAGATTTGCTTTATCAAACTCTGAGAGATGAAGTGGGATTTCAGCCTTCACTTAGGATAACTTAGAACCATTTGGAGTTGAAAATAAATACTGTATGAGTTCAATCTTTAAATGGTGAAGAGAAATAAGCCTCAAAAGAAGTCACAATTTTAATGAAGCAAAACAGGAAAAAAGGAAAATGTTCAGTAAAGAAATGTCTCTCGGGGTAGAGGGAGATCCAGGAAGACATGGGATGAGGTGGTGAATGTTGAGCCTTCGAATGTTGGGCCTCACAGAGGCAATGACAAAAGACCGAGACCTCTGGAGATATACTGTGACTGAGAAGACCTGGACAATAAAGTGAGTTCCAGTTGTAGCCTACGCCAGTGTTGCATAACCAGCCCACTCAAAAGTACCTTGGATTGTAGGGCGACATGCTGTGCTTGAGGAGACCTTTTGAGTCAAGTACATCAAAATCAAAATCAAATGGAAATTGTAGTTGTGGTCGCCGTGCCAGTGGCACATAAAAAGCACCATCTGAATGTGGCCAATGCCAGTGCCGCCTTGACTGGCTTCCGTGCCGGTGGCAAGTAAAAAGCACCAACCGATCGTGGTCGTTGCCAGCCTCCTCTGGCCCCTGTGCTGGTGGCACATAAAAAGCACTCACTACACTCTTGGAGTGGTTGGCATTAGGAAGGGCATCCAGCTGTAGAAACACTGCCAGATCAGATTGGGGCCTGCCGCAGCCTCCTGGCTTCCCAGACCCCAGTCAAGCTGTCCAACTCATGCCAGCATGGAAAACGGACGTTAAACGATGATGATGATGATGATGATAAGTAAAATCGTCACCACCACCACTACCACCACCATCATCATCATCATCATTTAATGTCTGTTTCCCATGCTGGCATGGATTGGATGGTTTGACAGGAGCTGGCAAGCTGAAGAGCTGCCCAGGCTCCATTTGTCTGTTTTGGCCTGGTTTCTATGGCTGGATGCTCTTCCTAATGCCAAACACTTTACTGTGTGTACTGGGTGCTTTTTATATTCTACCTGCTTGAGTGCATTTTATGTAGCACCAGCATGAGTGCATTCTATGTGGTACTGGCAAAAGTGCATTTTATGTAATAAAACAAATATTTTAAGCCACTTATTAAAAAACAATACATGACTTTTACACAATAACAACACAATTGATATAATCATGATCATCATGATCATCATCGTTTAACCCATGGGTTGGACGGTTTGACTGAGAACTGGTGAGCCAGATGGCTGCACAAGGCTCCAATCTGCTCCAATCTTCTCCAATCTGCAAGTGTTAAGTTATGTCTAGAAGTATCATTAACCATTCTTTGCCTTCAAAACTCCTCATTATTTAATAGATTCTCTGATGTTATTTATTCTTATAAACATAAGTACTACTCATCTTTCACACACTTTGCCAAATCTATATAATTCCATAATAAATTTCCATCCCCCAAAAAACCTTAAACTAAGACAAAGTCAACTTTGCAGCCTCCTTCTTAAAAAATGCTACCCCCCCCCTTATTCTTTCTCATACACACATCTCCAGTTTCTTCCAAACTCTTCAAATCAACTACTTTACACATCACTCTTAGCATCCCCACCCTCCCCAGTCTCAAAAAGTACTTGACAATACCCCACTCCTTTGAAAACTAAATCTACTTCTACCCCTCTAACTACCTCTACTCACTCTACCCCCTCTACCTCTACCCCTTCTACCCCTCTACTCACACCCCTGTATTGAATTTCATACTCTTCTCTTTACCATAATACCTCACCTCACCTCACTCCTCCAATACCAACTCAATTTCTTTGTCCCACTAACAACTACAGCTCATTTCTTTCAAATAATAGCCATCCCCTTTTCACTATCTCAACCTTTAACTTTATAGTATTTATACAAACTAACACAAAGGTCATCATTCACATACTAACTAAACCATCCCTCCTCTACTTCTATCACTAGCCTCTTTATTAACCCTAATCCCCAAATCTGTTTTCTCCTCCCACTACTCTCTATCTAAACACCCCACCAGCTCCTCTTTCTAATACACTTAGTTCTCCACAAAATCATTCCATCTTTGAATTCCATTCTGTCAACACCTCAAATGTAAAATTCTTCCCTGAAGACAGAGGCTGGTGTTATCCTATGATGGAATCAAGTTACAATCATTATTTTGGACCACCAAGCCCTTAGAAACAGCTGCTGAACTCGTAAAACTCCAACTCAACCCCTTTAATTTCTGATATCATTTCTATTCTGTGTAAGTCATATTTTTTTGTATATTGACATGCCTAACTTGCTTGTTCTTACATTTACTCCCCCACTCTCTCTCTCTCTATATATATATATGTGAGTGTGTGTGTGAAGGCACATGGCTTAGTGGTTAGGGTGTTGCACTCATGATTGTGAGATCGTGGTTTCAATTCCCAGATTGGGCATTGCATTGTGTTCATGAGCAAAACACTTCATTTCACATTGCTCTGTGATCATTTTGTCATCTCACTTGTGGCACATGGTGTACCTGTACAGGTAATGTCGATTTGATGGAGAGAGCGAGCTTATGTGAGTACAAACATTTGATCACTATAACCAAATCACCTGTGTGGTTGTTCAGCAAGAAATTGCTGAATCCTCATATGTCGTTTAACAATGGGAGAGTCCATTATACACACGCACACATACACACACACATATATATGCAGTTAAATATATGTCTGGTCATAGAATGACCAATGGTTCCACATACATAAAGTGTTAAGCTTCATGGACACAATTTATGGATGTGAAACCATATATATTGTGAAACCAGACATATATTTAACTGTATGAAAATACATTACCGCTCTATCCTTTAGAGTGTGTTTCTTTTTCAGATAAATGATGCACTAATGATATGTATGTATATATGCATATGTAAATATGCTTATATGTACATTGATATATAGATACACATCAATATATATATGTGTCTATATATACTCATGAATACTCATTCACATGTATATGGTCTTTATATGCATACATATGTATTTTCTTTTTGCTCTATGCCACATCATTTGTAAATGTCAACTCCAGCTTGAAAGTACAGTATGTCTTTCATTAGAGTTTCCATGGCTATTGTCTTAGACCAGGTGCTCAGTATAATACCTTTGTCACCCCTGTGAGAGCCCATTGGATTATGTTTTACTTACCCGTCCTCTGACTGGTCTTGTTTTTAGTCCAGCAGAACATCTACAGAGCCCTCCACATCAAGAAAGGCAAATGAGAAAGCCAGTTTAGTTGCCAACCACTTAACCACAAACAGGGGTCGTGGGTTACATGGTACCCATAGCAGTATTTGTTTGACCTGACCTGCAGAATATTTTTGACCTGACATATGTTTATACATATGTGTGTGTGTGTATATATATATATATATATATATATAGTAAGCACATGCACTTACAAAGTGTAAGATATAAAACAGAGAATGGGAACATATAAAACAGAGAAAGAGAAAGACAAAAGAGAGGAAGAGAGACGTAGGGAGGGAGGGAAAATGCGCTTGTTTACGAGAATATCAATATTTGATTGCATTGATGTAATAATTAATAATCCAACCCATAATTAACCAATAAAAACAGATATTGATGTAATTCAATTTGAAATATCAGAAATATCACTCCTTAAATTTTATTTTTCTAATAGCATGAGGATTTCTCTGTCATAAAAGTTATTGAACTACTTTAAAAAAAAAGTAAATAATAATAGAAGAACTAAAATTAAGTGAACAAAACAAAAGCAAACGTTGCTTGATCCGGTAGTTTCTTTGTAAACATATTTGAATTTAGAACAAAACAAATTATCTCTTTGGAGTGGCCTTTGTTTTGTAAGTAATTTTAATAAGAGATCTTTAATCTCCATGTTTTATAGGCAATTGATGGTAGCTGATCATAGCTGGATTGGAGATTGGGTGTTGTAGAATACACATAACATGGTAATGGTGGTAAGTAGAGTATAGGTAGGTTTATCACGATATGGTTGTAGGATGTTGGAATGGAGAGAATGGTAAATCATGCTGACATTGACATATGATGGAAGTAGCAAGACTAGTTGAAGCTACATATATTTGATAAAAATAGATTCTATTACCACCCTACCATGTAAAGTATGTGGCCCAGTAGTTAGAGATCTTTCGCTCACAATTGTAAGGTCATGAGTTTAATTCTTGGTGGTGCATTGGGTCTTTGAGCAAGACAATTCTTTTTTTTTCACATTGCTTCAGTTTACTCAGCTGGCAAAAATGAGTAGTGCTTGTATTTCAAAGGGCCAGCATTGTCACACTCTGTGTCACACTGAATCTCCCTGAGAACTATGTTAATAGTATGTGTGTCTTTGGAGTGCTCAGCCACTTGCATGTTAATTTCATGAGCTGGCTGTTCCATTGACCAGATCAACTAGAATCCTTGTTTTGTAACTGACTGAATGACAAGTCTAAGTTTACCAGGGAATCTATGCATAGTTGCTCAACCTATACATAGACAAACAGATACACACAAATAAATGCACACACATACATGTACACACATACAGGCACACACATATGCCTCAAACCATACCTTACTGTCTTAAACATTCATTTTCTCTTTTTTAATAGGCTTGGTCAGAGAAGAAAAAGTAGCATCCATTACTATTTTCAGGATATCTGAGACTTGTGGGTAGGAAGGATGAAGTTATCAAATCCAAGGGCCAGGTAGTACTGTTAAACCATACAACAAGTTTAAGCCATCATTCAACCAAAATCTGGAATGACCCTTCTGATGAGCTACCAACAACATCTGTCTACCAAAAGTAGTATCAAAGTGGTATCAAAAAGTTCCTGGACTAGTTATGCTTAATAAAAAATAACTTATATTCTTTTATTCTTTTATTTGTTTCAGTCATTTGACTGCGGCCAAATTGATCTTAGGACTTAGTCTTTGTAAACCTAGTATTTATTCTATTGGTATCTTTTGCTGAACTGCTAAGTTACAGGGATGTAAGCAAACCAGCATCAGTTGTCAAACGATGGTGGGGGGGACAAACACAGACACACAAACATACACACATACACACACACACACATGCACACACACACAAACACACATATATATGGCAGGCTTGTTTCAGTTTTCATCTACCAAATTCATACACAAGGCTTTGGTCAGCCTGAGGCTATAGTAGAAGACACTTGCCCTGCGCCCTTGAAATAGTCACCTAGTGCATTAATACATCAGTCCCAGCATTCCTGCTACTTTTGAAATCCGGCCTGGAAGTCATTTTCCATAAGTGAGTAGATGATCTTCTGTGACTCACTCTTGATCTTGACAACGGTATTTAAACAGCAATCATTGAGCTGCATTTTCATCTTGGGGAAGAGATGGAAGTCTGCAGGTGCTAAATCTGGTGAATATGGTGGGTGTGGAAGTGATACCATGTTGTTTTTGGCAAGAAATTCATGAGTAAGGAGAGCTCAGAGTCAGAGTGCATTGTCATTGCGATGAATCCAATTCTTTGCACTCTACAGATCCAATTACTTTCACCAAATATCCTCCCTCAAACACTCAAAGCATCATTGATTGTCCTCAGACAATCCTCATGCACAAGCTGATGAATTTTCTCCACATTTCCAGGGGTGATGCTCGTGGCAGGTCTTCCAGATTGCACATTGTCTTCCAGATTGCACATTGTCTTCCAGATTGCACATTGTCTTCCAGATTGCACATTGTCTTCCAGGGATGTTCTTCTGCTTTTGAAGTGCCCATGCCACTTGAAACATTGCATAAGACCTGTTGCCTCATCGCCATAAGTTTGCCAAAGCATGCTCAATGTCTCTGTAGCAGACTTCCCAAATTTAACACAAAATTTCATGCTGGCTCTGTGTTCCAATTGCTTGTCCATGACTACAGCATACACATGGACACAGAAACACAAATTTCATAACTTGTTAAAGTAAACACAGCGATGTCACTCAGCACACTGCCTCATGAAGGTCACTGCTAGCTCTCACTCTGCATGCAACCGTGTTCTGCTATCTATTGGTGCCCTACAAATCAAGTCCTAGAACTTTTTGACACTCCCTCCCTACCCAACTGTGGTAACAACTCAGAAACTGCATGGCTGCAAAGTGAACTTTTTAACAATATTTATTTCTTTATTGCCCACAGTGGGGCTAAACATAGAGGGGACAAACAAAGACAAACAAAGGAATTAATTCGATTACATTGACCCCAGTGTGTAACTGGTACTTAATTTATCGACCCAGAAAGGATGAAAGGCAAAGTCAACCTCGGCGGAATTTGCACTGAGAACGTAACAGCAGATGAAATAACGCTAAGCATTTCGCCCGGCGTGCTAACAATTCTGCCAGCTTGCTACCTTCCTTTTAACAATATTGCAATGCCATGTCATTGACAATGTCTAAATAAAAGACAGAATAATCAGGGCTGGAATGCTTTAATCATGGGCCTGTTCAATCAAGGTTGAGTTAGAGCTGAACAACAGCAACAATAATAACAGCAACGTCAGCAACAACAATCACAATAACAACAACAATGACATGAATGAATAAGTTTGTGAAACTGTAAGAAATAACTTCCAGTTTTTTGTTGCAGTGACAGAATAATTTTCCTCTTATTTATTTCAATAGACTCATAAGAGAACTGAAACACTTTTATGTAAGCTGACAAAATCTTTGTTTATTTAAAGGTTTCTTACAATTGAAAATTTCATGGAGCAGCTCTGGCGAACTGACTAGTAGACATTCAATTTATGTATAGTTCACAATACTTTGGTACTTACTGTATAGATGAGAAAAAGCTAATTATCCAAAAGTGTTTTAGCACCATAAAATCTAAAGATAAACTCAGTAGACTATGGATGTCTGCTACAAGAAAGAGAGACAAATATAGGATCACAGTGGATAGTTTGTTCATTTTTCTAACTAAAGAAGCTGTTTAAAACCTTTTTTGTGTCTGTATCCAACCTTAAAGCTATGGTAAACCTGAAAGAATCATGAATTATCCATAAATTGAGGGTCTTCAATCTGGTCAGATTCTGTTACAGATCTTTTCTAATTAACCAATTTAGATTGTTTGATAAAATTAGTTTAGATTATTTTAGTTTATTTTATAAAATATGTTGAACCAAGAATTAATTTACTCATATCAGATTTTAAAGTGAATTTATTTCATGTACTGCGCTAAATTATCTCTCAGAATTTTACTTTGAGAGGACATTTACAAGACTGCGGAAAAAAATAAATGTGCCAGCTCATATCTCATTACTGATGCTGCACTATTTGTTAATTATAGAGTTCTCTTGCTACGGTAGCTATTTTGTTAGTTTGCAGCGGAGTTCTGTTATGAGTCAGTAGAAAGCAATGGGAAGCTGCTCCAGCATGTAATTTCAATCTGGCTTGTCATGGATGTCCGCAATAGCTTTAATTACAAGCATGTCAGTAATGGTTATTGTGCAACAGTCTATTCAACATAAAACTCATCATGCACAATCATTTATCACCCGGTGGATATCTTATTTAAATTCAAGGGATTTAATGGCGATAATTACTGCACATCTTGATTAAGGAAATCTCTAGTTTACTATGGTAATTTTTCTGGTTTTTCTTTTTTGTTTTTAGTGTCTGATAGAGTTACCCATTACTCTGTCAACAACTGTGATTGTGATGATGAAATATTTGTCATTGGCCAACAGACGTGTTGATGTGGAATAATTCTTTTAAATCTTACACTGATTAATTCAAATCATGACTGAATCAAGATAAAATGTGACCTTTAAAGTTTCCTATAGATTTCTATTCTATTTATTTTTCTTTGTTATTTTACTATTGTTATAGTTGTTGTTTTATCTCTATCTGTTTTCGTTTGATTCAAGAAGAGAAGATTAGGTCCAATGTAATAATATATTTGGACAAGAACTGAAAACCACAGTGTTCTGTCTGAATCAGTTAATCAATTAATTACTGTGCTAACAATTACCATTTCATCATCAACAACCAGCAGAAACTTCTTCCTGACTTTACTTTCAGCTTTTGTTTTCTTTTTCTTTCAGTTTAATTTTTGCCTGAGACTATTTTCTTTTTCATTGCTGTTTTTATTTTTAACTCAAAGAGAAAGAAAAAGCAAAGAAAGAAAAATTTAAGAAGTTGTTACCAAGAGAAAAATCCAATTACTAGATGCCTATTTCAGGAGAAATTGATATTTCTAACATTTGTTTTTCTTAAATAAAAAAAAAAAGGAAAAAAATATCATTAGACTTTAGAAACTTGTCAATTGTTTGAAAGTTGCAAATCAGAAACATAGAAACTTTCTAATTTAATTTTTTTTTTTTACTAATTCTTGTGACATTTACTTCTAGATTAAAATGAAGGATTCATCAGTTTTAAGTTTTGATTCTCATGGTTTTTTGATTTGAACTATAAAACAATCTGGAGATTTGATCTTAACCTCGATTTGAATCATGAGCCAATTGATAGTCTATCTAAATTTGTGAATGAAAGCTTCTTCAATTTTAAGTATTGGATCACATGTTTCCCTGAACCAGGATTGTTCTTCTTTAATGCAGTATATCTAGATTTCAGTACATGTAATCCTATTGAAGATTTTAATAATTTTAACCATTGGTCATTTGAAGATTTTACTGAATATACAACTTACTTTTCAACCATAATCCTGCACTTCAAACGTTTTTCTCCCTTGAATCAATAGAATATTTGACGTTTATGAACAATATGCACAGCTGTCCATCATGAAACAGAATCTTTCATAAGTTGGTAACTCCAAACAAATACCAAGTATATATGTTTGAGTTAAATATATTCCAGCAACTCCATGTTTCAATTAGATAAGACCCAATGATCCTATCTG
Organism: Octopus bimaculoides; assembly: GCF_001194135.2. Classification (NCBI taxonomy): domain Eukaryota; kingdom Metazoa; phylum Mollusca; class Cephalopoda; order Octopoda; family Octopodidae; genus Octopus; species Octopus bimaculoides. The sequence goes on from NC_068982.1 coordinate 163,801,494, forward strand.
TTTATAAGCCAGCCAGTCTATTTCAAAAAGAATTCCTAGGGAAAATTGGTACCTAACCCAGTTAGGTAAACCATAGTTTGTATCATTAAGTACATTACATAGAATTTCAATGACAAGACATGTAAATACATGTTGTAGCTATGAACAAAAGGCTTTGGGTTTTGTAGTCCAGTTCCCTTTATTTCTTTTAAGTCACTTTACTTTTGTGGGTTTAATATATTATTGTTGTAAGGCAGCGAGCTGGCAGAAATGTTAGCATGCTGGGCGAAATGCTTAGTGGTATTTCGTCTGTCTTTATGTTCTGAGTTCAAATTCGGCCAAGGTTGACTTTGCCTTTCATCCTTTTGGGGTCGATAAATTAAGTACCAGTTGCATACTGAGGTTGATCTCCTCACCCCCCCCTACTTTCACCCCTCTTTCTATCACCCACACTCCACTTTTCTTGTAGTCTCATCATTGTTGCTGCTACTCTCAGTTCCTTCATCATTATT
>NC_068982.1:163802084-163803109 GCF_001194135.2 Octopus bimaculoides
TCGATAAATTAAGTACCAGTTGCATACTGAGGTTGATCTCCTCACCCCCCTACTTTCACCCCTCTTTCTATCACCCACACTCCACTTTCCTTGTAGTCTCATCATTGTTGCTGCTACTCTCAGTTCCTTCATCATTATTATCATCATCATCATCGTTGTCATCATCATCATCGTTGTCATCATCATCATCGTATCATCATCATCATCATCATCATCATCATCATCATCATCATTATCTTTGTTATCATTAATAGCTATGGTTAAGAAAGCAAAGAAAGTTCACTTTCAGTGTACACCGAAAAGGACACAGACAAAAAAAAAATAAAACAAAAAAATACAAAAACGAAGAGAAAAAAAAAACAAAACAAAACATAGCTCCTTCCCTGAATGCATTCTTGTCTTTTGCCAAATATCTTCCCATCAACTTTTTCGGACAATCTTTCTTTAATCTTATTCAGTTCTGTCAGCAGCAGCACAGATTCTGCCAAGGAAAACTCCAGTTCATTCTCAGCACAAACAAATTTTCTGGCAGAATGTAAGAAATGTGTGTAAGAAGTGCGATGTAGCATGGTAGTGATATATGAACAATAAGTACAGAAGCCACATTGCAACTGGTGAGAAGCTTTTCTGATTATGGTCTATTGGATATGCAATTTTAATGTGCAAGAACTTTTGAGTGCAAGTCGGTTGAGGAAGCGACATTGATCTATGTGTGTAAGAAATGCAATTACACCAGTAAGGATACAGCATTTTAAAAGTTATAGTATACTTAGTGACATGATTTCAGCAGAAAAAGGTATCTGTGGTTGGGATAATCAAAGGAGATGGCATGGTTGTGTGCTTAAGAAGTTCACTTTGCAACCATGTAGTTCCAGGTTAGATCTAGCTGTGGTACCCAGTGGGCAAATGTTTTTGTTATTTTTTTCTGTCACAGCCTTGGTTGATCAATATATCTGACGGAAATTTGGTTTTGACAGAAACTTAGCCTGCTATGTGAATGTATGTTATGTTGTATCATGTGTGTA
>NC_068982.1:163803713-163807549 GCF_001194135.2 Octopus bimaculoides
ATCTGTGTGTATATATGTGTGTGATTGTGTTATTTTGTGGGTATGTAGTGTGTGTATGTATGTATGCATGCATGAATGTATAGGTATTTCTATTTGCATGTGTTTATGTTGGTATGTATATATGCATGTATGCATGGATGTATATATGTGTGTGATTGTGTCAGTTTGTGTATATGTATGTGTGTGTATAATTGTATGAATATACTGGTGCATTCTTTGAGATTCATTTTTATCCCTTTGAAGAATTCAAGCCAGTCACTCACAAAATGGCATGGCTCTTTTGTTTAAGTTGAAACAATTCCTGATGTTGGTGTGTATGGGAATAAGTTATAGTGTACATATACATAGGTGCAAGTATTAGATAAATTTGCACTTTTGCTATGGGTGTGTAATTCCTTATTGTGCATGTAATTCATTACTGCTTCTGTGCATGTGTGTAGTGTGTGTAGTGTGTATGTGTTCATGTGTATTCCATACACAGGTATGATTCTATGCATATGTTCAATTCAGGAAACTCAACAAGAAAATCCCTGGCGTATTTTACAAATTTCCACAGTACCATTAATTGTTAGTATTTGAAGAATGGGAATCATTTTGCTTTGTTCTTTCTTGAGAATCAGCTTGTTGTTATAGAGTCCAGCACACCTATGACAATAGGTACAATTGAGAATATATAGCCTTGATATAAGAGCTATAAAGTTTTTCATGAATTGCTGTGTCAGGCAATTGATCTCTACAATAGTGCAGGTTTTTTTGCATTCTGTGTCATAAAGCAATATGTGGTTTCGTGTATGTATGTATGTATATATGTATGTATGTATGTATGTATGTATGTATGTATGTATGTATATATGTATGTATATATGTATGTATGTATGTATATATGTATGTATGTATGAAACATCAGAACCATCACCTTAGAACCATCAGATGCCATGGTGGTTCTAATGTGTAGGTACAGGAGGTGGTCAAACTCTGCATAAGGAGTAGACAACCACCATGCATGCATGCATGCATGCATGTATGTATGCCATTATTCAGTTTTATTTCAAGATTTCTTGCTAATAGAGAAAGATTTGGTTTCTAACTTAGATTCAAGGCACCATCATTGGAATTTCAACATCATCAACAGAGTATTTTTGCATGCATGTGTATATGTGTGCAGTTTTCGAAGTCAGTGCACATGCAAATTTGTATGTTTTGTTTTATATATTCTCATGCACATATTTATATGTCTAGACATATGCATATATACTTAATGGTAAACTTCTGGAAAGTTTTACAAATTTTCGAACCATCATCCTACAGAATGTGCTACGGGCCAACTGACCAAGCATATTTGGCGGTGTCAACAATTTAAATACTGATGACTTAATCATGCAGCTGGTTGTACTGGGTTACATGTTACCAGATGTCTCTTTATGGTGCTTTCATGTGTCATTCCATCTACTGAGAGTCCTGTGGCAAAGAAAGGATGGTGCCATGTGCAGACCTACCCAATTGGAAGTGTATGATTATACAGATCTGGGCTGAATAGTTATCTGAGTTGTCATGGATGGAAAGTCAGAAATGCCATTAACAAGGAAGAAGCACAAAGAGACAACATTCACTTGAGAAGATGAAGCAATCACCATATGATGTGTATATGGGTATGTATATGTGTGTGTATGCCTGTATGTATCTTTTGCTGTTGTATATTGACAAAAAAATGTAAACATTAGTAATAAGTGGTGCTCTATGAATGAAATTCTTTGTGTTTCCATAGTTTTCTTTGAGTTACAACCATTCCCTTGTAACTCTCACAGCTAGAAAAGAAATGAATTGGTGATTGATTCACTGCAAACCTGTAACCATCCATGTCATTGCTCACACATTGTGTTATGAAACCAAAATATTAAATAAGACATGAGAAGAAATGAACAGGTAAGCTTTGAAAATGCTAAGCCTAATAGAGAATGCAGGAATGAGATAATTGGAGATGTGCTTTGTTAAGTCCAACTATGCTAGGCCAAGTCACCATTGAAAAGTAGATATTATAATAACAACAACAATGACAATGATGTTGACAGAAGTTGTGGTGGCAGCAGTGAAGGTGACAACAGTAGCAACTATGATAATTCTGCATTATTATTTTGGTTCAAACTTCTAAGCTCAATACGACCAAGTTCAAGAAAATCCATTCTTTAACCACTTCATGATGTCATATCTCCAGATCCAGTTACCCATATTGTTACCATAGAATCAGTTCCTAATCTAATTAGAATATTCTTTATATGTGCATTTATGGGAGACCATTTTATCTCTTGATTCTTTTCCCAATTCTTCTTGCCTCTTTCTTAGCCTTTCTCTGTCAAATGGAAGTTATTGCAAACAGTCACAGCATTGATAAACATATATCTATATCGCTCTATCTGCCTGTCATTATTTAACATCCATTTTTTCATATTGGCATGGGTTGCTTCCCAACCACATGGTTCCAGGTTCAGTCCCACTGTGTGGCACCTTCGGCAAGTGTCTTCTACTATAACTTCAGGCTTGTGAGTGGATTTGGTAGATGAAAACTGAAAGAATATGTTTATATTTGTGTCTGTGTTTGTTCCCCCACCATATATTACTTCTACAGCAACGAATCTTTTCTTATCTCTTCTATCATACTGTGATCTCTCAACACCTCACATAAAGCTACCTCTCACTATTTGACTCTCTCTCAGTCGAAGGAGCAAGTTAACATAGTAACCTCATGAATGCAGATACAACAAAGAACCCCCTATACAGTCTGTAAAGTGGTCAGTGTAAAAAGGAACATCCAGTTGTAGAAACCATGCAAAAATTGAGACGAAGAGGTAAAATAAGGTCCTCTGATTTGGACCATTGAACCCATGCTAGTATGGAAGACAAACATGTCATGAATATGACAGTGATGCTGATGATGATATGTTTATATTTAAAGTGTAAATATAGAAACATTGAGTTATAGAAACATTGAGTAATAAAAGTATTGAGTAATATGTAAATAATGCATCTGAAAACAAATTCAGTTTAAATAACAACTTCTAAAACATTGGATTAAAAATCCCTTAGTTGAGGTAAAAAGTGGAAAACTGATTGTAGGACTTATACCACTTATTTTTTTGTAACCCAAACAGATATGCTATGAATCACATTAAAACAACCTTTTGACCTTCAGCTATCCAAATTAGACATGTTCATCTCTAATTTGGATAGCTGAAAGCCAGAAGGTGGTTAATATGTCTGTCTGGATTATAGATGTGTGGTATGTATCCTGCAGGTAATTTCCCTCCTTTTCCTGTCCAAGGTTTTTTTTTTTTATCTCAATCTCTTCTAAGCTGTCACACACTAAAAATTTTGCATATGGTTTATGGCCAGAATAGCCAACAGTATTCTTGATGCTTTGGGATAAATATTACTTTAAATTAATTTATATTAATTATGTATCTCAATTATGTAATTACAAAGTTAATGATGTTTTTTAAGTAATGAACCAGCTATTGAAAGTAATTAAATTATGATCAGTGAAATTGATGCTTTTTGCTGTTTATTCTGAATATACGTTGCTCTTAAGAGTTGTTTTAGCTGATTATGTATACACACGCAAGCTTCTTCCACTAGATTCACTGCAATGTTATAACATGTTGGAATTTAATGACCTATTATTTATTTGAACTTTTAATTACCGTGGATGTATTTATTTATTTTTTTTTTTTACAGTATCACTTTATATAGGTGTATACATACACATATACATAGAGGCAATTATGCAGATAAACAATTTAAATATAACAGCTTGGGTTTGATATACAATATATATATATATA
>NC_068982.1:163808239-163823405 GCF_001194135.2 Octopus bimaculoides
GCACACACACACACACACACACACACACGCACACACACACACAAACACACACACACACACACACACACACACACGATAAAAGAATTACATCTAGCAATCAATGGACACATTGGTCCAGTCCTAGCCAAAATCAAAATATTCAGTGTCCTCATTGTGACTTCATAGCAAAGTCCGTATCCGGACTCAAATTGCATCCATGTATCCATGGTAAATAGATGCAGCTTCTTTTATTTAAAAATTATTTTAAAAATCCTCTCCTTCAACGACTCCCATGATGAAATCAATGGGAATGACCATCATATCTAATTACATTCTTTTATTCTTTAACTTGTTTCAGTAATTTTGACTGTGGCCATGCTGGAGTATGCCTTTTTAGTTGAAGAAATCGCCCCCTGGACTTATTCTTTATAAGCCTGTTACTTAATCTATCAGTCTCTTTTGCTGAACCGCTAAGTTATAGAAATGTAAACACATCAACATCAGTTGTTGAAGTGATGGTGGAGGAACAAACACAGACACATACACACAAATATATACATTCGACAGGCTTCTTTCAATTTCTGTCTACGAAATCCATTCACAAAGCTGTAGTCAGCTTGAGGCTATAGTAGAAGACACTTGCCCAAGGTGCCACACAGTTGGAACTGAACCTGGAACCATGTGGTTTGGAAGCAAGCTTCTTACCACACAGCTACGCCTGCACCTGCACACATATATATGAACTGGCACTCCATTGGCTATGATGATGAGGGTTCCAGCTGATCCAGTCAACAGAACAACCTGCTCATGATATTAACATGTAAGTAGCCGAGCACTCTAGAGACACGTGTTCCCTTAATGTAGTTCACAAAGAGATTCAGTGTAACACAGAGTGAGTAAAGACTAGCTCCTTTGAAAGACAGGTACAATTCATTTTTGCTGAGTGGACTGGAGTAATGTGAAATAAAGTGTCTTGTTCAAGGACACAACGAGTGGCCAGAAATTGAACTCATGACCTTACGATTATGGGTTGAATGCCCTAACTACCAAACCATATACATATATAAATATATATATATATATATATATATATATATATATATATACATCAAAACCACCTAAGTTATAAACTCCTTAAACAAGTTTAACCCTTGCCTGAAATTGAATGACTCAATGAAGGGCAATAACACAGTATTATTTTATGATATAACATATAAAACAAAACCTCCATGAATCTTGAATTCTCTAAACCAGTTTAACCTTATGAGATCTGGAATCTCAATGAAGGGCAACTCTGAAATCAAAGGAAAACAAGATTATATATATATATATATGTGTGTGTGTGTGTGTGTGTGTATATATATATATATATATATATATATATATTACTCAAAGAAATTCCAACTTCATCTGATTTTCATGTTTTATGTACAATCTTATAAATAATATAATATAAGATTATATAATATAATGAAAGGATAGAATACTAAATGTCCATTCTGATTGAACTAATACTTTCATGCATTAAACCATGTGATCTTAAGGTTCATAAAGTAGAGGTGACAGTTATGTCTTAGAATTATATTATCTTATATTATATTATTATAATTTTGTAAATAAAACATGAAAATCAGACAAACTTGGAATTTCTTTGAGTAATACATTCTTCTATTCTTCGGACTCCAGTCTGATTTGGCATGGTTTCTACAGCTGGATGCCCTTCCTAACACCAACCACTCTCAGAGTGTAATGGCTGCTTTTACATGCCACTGGCATGGGTGCCATTTGCATGACACCGGTATCTGCCACAATTGCTATTTTGCTCAGCTTGATGTGTCTTCCCAAACATGACATAATGCCAAAGATCTCAGTCATTGCCTCCGTGAGGTTGAACCCTCGAAAGGAACTCAGCCACTTTGCCTATGTGAGGCCCAACGCCTGAAAGGAACTCACCTCTGTGAGGCCCAACGCCTGAAAGGAACTTACCTCTGTGTGGCCCAATGCATGAGCCTAGATGAGATGCAGTTTGGTTTTGTGCTTAGTAGAAATACTGCTGATGCTCTCTTTCTAATGAAGTAATTGCAGAAGTATTTATCCAAAAGTAAATCACTGTACCTGGTATTCATTAATCTAGAGAAATCCTTCAGCAAGTTCCTTTACCCCCTGATCAGGGCTAAGTGTCTTGTCAAATTCCACTGATCCGTCTTCATCTAATTTATTTCCTTTCTTCCTTTATTTTTCTTGGACAAATGTGGTTAGTAGTAAGTGCTTACTTCAAATTCGTATGAGGGTTGTTGTTGTTGGCACTCCAGCGCTTACGATGTCGAGGGTTCCAGTTGATCTGATCAATGAAACATCCTGCTCATGAAATTAACGTGCAAGTGGCTGAGCACTCCACAGACACGTGTACCCTTAACGTAGTTCTCGGGGATATTCAGCATGACACAGTGTGACAAGGCTGGCCCTTTGAAATACAGGTACCACAGAAACAGGAAGTAAGAGTGAGAGAAAGTTGTGGTGAAAGAGTACAGCAGGGTTCGCCACCATCCCCTGCCGGAGCCTCATGAAGCTTTAGGTGTTTTCGCTCAATAAACACTCACAATGCCCGATCTGGGAATGGAAACCGCGATCCTATGACCGCGAGTCCGCTGCCCTAACCACTGGGCCATTGTGCCTCCACCCTATGAGAGTACTTACCAGCAAAACTGCAAAAGTAACCAGCATATTTCTTTTTGTAGTATTCTAAGAAGTTGATTCTGCCATGTACTGTGAAGGAAAAGAATTGCTCAGTGCATGGAACTAAATGTGTAATTGTCAACATGGTAATGAGATGGTTTTAATAGAAATCAATGAAACATTTGTAAACTAAGCAATAAATGCAATTTGTGAACTCCATTCTCCAATGTTTTTACATTACAAACACACACACACACACACACACACACACACATTTACAGTGGACATCTCTCAGTTTCCATCTATTAGATCCACTTGTCAGGCTTTGGTCAGTAATAGTAAAAGACATTTATCCAAGATGCTGTGCAGCGGAGCTGAACACAAAATGATGCCATTGAGAAGGAGAATTTCTTAACTATGCAGCCATGCTTGCACCTGTATACATTTATGCATATATAAAGTCACTTACACACACATATGTATATATATGTATATGTTCATACATAAACATATGTATATACATATACATATGTATATACATATATATGCACATACATATTGACAATATACTTAAATTCAGACATGCATATACAAATATTTACATATATCCAGATACGTGTTTTTACAAGTATACACATATAAACAAACATTTTCGCACCCACATTCATATACACACACCTACAAAAAAAAAAAAACGAAAAAGAAAAATTCCAAATGAAATAAGAAAATTGAAAGAAGGCAAAGTTTCTAGGGAATTATTCTAACATGGAAAGTTCTCTTTCTTTCATTTTCTCCCCTCATCTTGCTCTTCATTTGGCTCTTTGTGTCTTTTATTCTGTTCTTACCCTGCTCCTTATCTGGCTCTTTCTGTCTTTTGTTCTCCTTTCACCCTACTACCCATCTGTCTCTCCCTCCCTTCTGCTCTCTCCTTACCCTGCTCCTTATCTATTCCACTCTTTCTCTTCTGTTGTCTGCTGGTTCTTAAAGATTGATTCTTGGCAACCTGGCAGACATTATCCACTTAGCACTTTGTGATTCATGAAAACATAGCACCAATCTTTGTACAAATATGTGTATGTATGTGTGACATGTTTGGTTAGACAGAGTTCTAATTAAATAAAAGCAACAGCTCCGGAATTTGGTTGTAGTTTATTACCTGAGCTGAATAATTAGTTGCTTTATTAAACTTACTCAATTACTTGGCAACTGCAATACTAATATACACACATCAACGAGTGTGTATATATATATGTGTGTGTGTGTGTTTGTATTTCGTTTGTGTGTGAATAAGTGTATTCACACACATATATATGTGCATGTAAAACTATCTATTTATTGGCTCACACATAGACATACATCATGAACATAGAAATCAAAAACATGCACACACACACATGTGCGTGCAACATACATACACACAGACATACACACATACACACACAGACACACATACATACACACACACACAAATATATTTATTATAAGTTTAGGTATGGCTATGAAGCTAAGAAGTTAGCTTTGCAATCTCATGGTCTTTGGTTCAGTCCCATCTTGGGGAAGTATTTTCTTTTATATCCTCAGGCTGACCAATGCCATATTAGGGAAATTGGTTGCTGGAAACTGTGCAGAATCCCATTATATGTATATATATATTTGATGTCAGCACCACATGACTGGCTTCCGTGCTAGTGGAGTGCTAAGAGCACCATCCGAGTGTGATTGTTGCCAGGGCCGCTGACTGTCCCCCATGCTGGTGGCATGTAAAAAGCACCATTCGAGCATGATCGTTAACAGCATCGCCTTACTGGCACCTGTGCCAGTGGTACGTGAAAAACAACAACATCATCATCATCATCATCATCATCATCATCATCATTTAATATCCTTTGTCCATATAATATAGTACAACATTTCCCAGTTATTAACATGTTGATGCACAGATGAATCATAGTTAGGGTTAGAACTCCTGACTCTGAATATCCACTTGTTTGGCCAAGTGAACTACCATGCTCATTGTTTTAACATATAAATGGCTGAGTAATCCAAGAATATGTGTTCTTTTATGCTTATTCTCAGATGGAATCAGCAAGACTGGGTGTGACAAGGATGGATCCTTGAATTCATCATAATCATTGTCATTATCATCATCATCATCATCATTGTTATTGTCATCATTGTTTAATATCATGCTCACTTCTCCATGTTTGCATGGGTTGAATAGCGGTTATTGAGGCCATTTTTACAGCCAGAAGCCCTTTCTATCGACAATCCCTATCTGGTTCCAAGCAAGTTAAGGATTTCTTCCCATGGCCAGATATGATTTTGTAGAATATTAGAAATGAATGACATTCATTTACAACACTCACATGATGCCAAAATATGAAGATACAAACATACATACACTTGCACAAACTTACATACATATATACATACATAGTTGGCAACTTAAGAAATAATTAAGATTCAGTTGAATTAGGTACTTAAGTTGAGGTACCAAGTCAATCCAGTATGGTCTGCACAACTCGAAGTTAGGTGAATAAAAAGCAAATAAGTAACAAGGATGTCCAGGTATCACTGATACCTGGACATCCTTATTACTTATTTGCTTTTTATACATACATATATATATATATACATATATAAATAATATGTATATATGAAGTCATAAGAATTCATAAATCTTTGAGAGAACAGGAATAATTCTTGTTTGGAATTGGTTCACAAAAAGCTATTAATAATAGCTTGTAAATATTGGGTTGTAAAACCCTTTTGGATAGAAAAAGTTGAAGGCTGCTTGTGGGACTTGAACTCACATCTCTTGTAAACTTGACAGGTATTCTCTCACTGTACCAAAGCAATCCTTGAATCTTTCTATACATTTTAGAGACCTTATACTTACCAGGAAGAATTGTATATTGTTGATGTCAATAATTAAAAAACTTTTGAGAAAACATGGAATAATTCTCTTTTGGGAATCGGTTCTTGAAAAATGATAGCATGAGAATATTGGTTTCAAATTTTAGCACAAAGCCAGCAATTTTGGGGGAGGGGTAAGTGGATTACATTGACTCCAGTGTTCAACTGGTCCTTATTTTATCGACCCCAAAAGGTTGAAAAGCAAAGTGGACCTTGGTGGAATTTGAACTCTGAATGTAAAGATGGACAAAATGCCTCTAAGCATTTTGTCCGTTGTGCAAAAGATTCTGCCAACTCACTGCTTTGTAGCATGTGAATATTAGATAGAAAAATGTTGTAGGCTACTTATGGGATTTGAACCCACATCTCCTGTAGACATTGCAGTGGGCTTCTTTCAGTTTCTGTCTACTAAATCCACTCACAAGGTTTTGGTCAGCCTAGGGCTATAATAGAAAGCACTGAACCTGAAACTGTATGGTTGGGATGCAAACTTCTTAACCATTTGGTCATAGTGTACCTACCATGCAGATGTATAAGTACGCACATATGTGATCATTCAATTTGTGAGAAATATCAGTCAAATCTCCCTCAAATAAAAACCCAGTACATTGGCTAGTGTAGTCCAAGAGAGAAAAATGAAGACAGTATGATTATTACAGGTATATCTTTGACCATATCAATCAAATTTAACCTGGAGCTAAGCTACACCAGTAGCGGACATATATGCACACAATAAATTGAATGTGTTAACATGTTTCCATTAATGTCCTGCACACAACCAACCAAGATTAAAAACAATATAAGTTATATCACACACAAACTCTTCACACGCATACGCAGCACATACACACACTCACACAAACGCTTCACACATATATACACATAGACACGCATGCGTGCGCACACACACACACACACACACACACATTCACTCAAAACATGTGTTTTTCTAAAAACTGGACATCCTAAACATAGAGTTACCAGACTCTGAAACATCAATAAAATGGATACGTGGGCAACTTTTTATAGAAACTGTCTAACGACAGTAAAGAAATTTATAAGAATTTACAAAAATTATCTAAGAAAAAAATATTATGAGACAAAAATTAATTCTTTTAATCAAATGTTTTTAAAAGAATAAATGTTCTACTCTCATACAAGATATTCTGTATATGTGTATGTGTGTGGAAATGTTTATGTTTATAAATAATACATCTGACTATTGCTCTTTCTGTCTGTCTGTCTGACTGTGACTCTTTCTTACTCTATCTGTCTGTCAGACTATCTATCAATTTAGCTACTTGTCTGTCTGTCTTTCTGTGTATGTATGTCTGTCTTTCTGTGTATGTATGTCTGTACATATATATGTATGTGTGTATGTATGAATGGATTTAGGCTTCATCCCCACCTCACTGTCATAGACTTATGTCCTTACAACCATGATAAAGGCATCCCTCAGATGTCAGGCTGCTCTCAAACTGAGTAAGCTCACCTTATCATGGTCAACCTCAGTTTACCACTGCTAACTTCTTCCTTTTATATACTGAGCTGCAACTCTTCCCTACCAACATCTACCAGAATAAGAATTTCTACTCAACTTCTATAACTTCTCAATATATTTCTTTGCATAGCATTATGAAGACAGTTACCAGGAAACCATTACAAATCCCTGCTTACAAACTGTATCAGATCACTGCCATATAACCCCATTCAATTTTGTAGTTATGGTTCTCTAACTTCCTCTGCAATAACCAAATGTGTAAAACCCTGAAGAACTACACCCAGATCAGATCTGATTCAAAAAGTAATTTGTCTAAGAGGCAGTAATTCCAAAAGAGAACTGATACAAAGTAGAATGAACCCTTCTAGTTCTTGCATAGCATAACTTCTCTAGTGCCAATCACACAATAGGTTTTCTTCAGTCCATGGTATAAACCACATACAACACTTAAGGTTGACTGTTGCGCTGTACACAAGGCTAATTATCCAACCCATGCTACTAGGGAAAAATAGACATAATATGATAATCTCTCTCTCTCTCTCTCTCTCTCTCTCTCTCTCTCTCTCACACACACACACACACACACACAACATGTGTGTGTGTCTGTGTTTGCACATATGCTTTTAAATCCTGAAATGATTTGCTATAAAGTAACTGAAATGTGAAACAACATTTCTAATATATTTAAATACACAGTTACAATACATATATTATCCCCATCTTACCACGACTACCATCACTGTCACCATCATCCCATCACCCACTACCATATCTCTCCCACATACATGTGTATACACCTTGTACATACCATACTCTCTGATATACATACATATATACATTCACTATCAGGATAATTAACTTAGTTCCAATTTAATCAATTTTATAAAAAGATCAATCAATTTAATGAGTTTTACAGAAAATAATTAACCAATCTATTGATAGAAGAATAGCTTTTCTAATCTAATTAGTGATATCATTTATTGCTTTACCAAAAACAAAACAAGACAAAAACAAAGAAAAAATGAAAACACAAAACAAAACAAAAGCATTTGAGATTAACTGAAGAGTTTTATGATCAAAATTAAAAAGTGATTACAAAGTAAGTTATGGATCATAAAATAATGTATTAAAATCTTTCCCATTGTGTTTTTGTTTTATTGTTATTTTAAAAATGATATACCGTGACCGAAACACTTGGTTAGTGAGAAGTTAGATGAAAGTAAATCATGTTTCCATTGCCAGGTTTAACTGCATCAAAACTGCCTTGAATTTTTATGCTGCCAATTTCTTTCTGTTTCCTCTTCTTAACTGTAATGGTCAAAGTTGAAGTTAACTTGAAAAACAAAGTTTTTGGCAAAAGTAATACTATATTGCTTCTGGTATTCTGTCAATCAGTTTGCGACCTCTTTTCAGTCTGATGTCTGTTTCTCAGAACTCTGCTCACTTTACAATACATTTAGCATCTCTTCTTATTATAACTCTTTATCTGAGTCCCTAATACCATCATCACTTAAAAAAAAAATGCATTTCACTTTCTCTCTTTTTTTTATTATAGATTTTTGCAATACCTGGCAAATAACAGAATTTTTGAGCTTTTGATGGATACTGTTGATTATGTCCAGACAATAAATTTATACAATATACATGAAACAGATAAAGAGTATATCAATACTAGATAATTTTGATATATACATACACACACACACACACACACACACATGCATGCACACACACACACACATGCATGCACATATACATGTATGTATACATACATATAGACATGCATATATATATATTTATATTTACAAGTATGCATATATATATATATATATTTATATGTAAGTATACATACATATATATAGGTATGTATATATGTACATACATGCATGCATACGTACATACATATATACATGCATACATGCATATATATTTTTATATATGTATACATACATGCACACATACACACATACACACATACAAACACACATACACACACACATACAAATACAGGTATATGAAATACCATACAGCAGAAATTCCTGGTTTGTTAAAATTATTTCTGCCATTGGGGGATGTATCACAATTACCAAATGGTAATTAAGATAAGCTCCAAATGAGAAGGAAAGATAATCTCAAAGAAGCAAGAATTCTCCAAAGTTGACAATACCATTATAAAAAAAGGACAGGTCTTTGTCTGGAAATAAGGAAACCATTGTGAACACGTTTTTATAAATTATAAGAATTATCCTGTGTGTGCATCTGTTTGTGTATGTGTATGTGTGCGTGTGTATGTGTATGTGTGTATGCATAAATGCATGTGTGTGTGAGTGTGTGTATGCATACATACATGTATGTATGTATAAAAATTATCAGGTATTGACATACTCTTTATCTATTTCATGTGTGTGTGTGTGTGTGTGTGTGTGTGTGTGTGTGTGTATGAAAGTGTGTATATCGTCATTTAACATCTGGTTTCCATGCTTGCACAGGCTGATTGGATTGACCAGAGCTAGCAAGCTAGTGAGCTGTACCAGGTTCCAGTCTGATTTGGCTTGGTTTCTATGGTTGTATGTTCTTCCTAGCACTAACCACTTTACAAGAGTGTGCTGGGTGCTTTTTACATGGACTGGCATGAGGGTTCTTGCAAGGCAAAACCCTTTTCAGCTAGGAGGAGAGCATTAACAATTTTACTGTGGTGGACAGGTCTTCTTGAATACAGTGAGGTGCCAAATATCTCAGTCCTTTGTCATGTCCTCTGTAAGGCTCAGTGTCTTGAGATCAGCCTTTAGTACTTTGTCATATGTTCTCCTGGATCTCCCTCTCCCACTAGTTCCATCCACTTTAAGTGATCAGCATTTCTTTATGTAGCTCTCTACATCCATCCACATCACCTAATCAAACAAGCGCAGCCTTCTCTCTTGCATACTGCACCTAATTCCTCTTATGCCTTACTTTTCTTTCAATATGCTAGCACTCTGCCACATATACATACTTATATTGCACATCCAGCAGAGCATACTAACTTCATTTCTCTCTAGCCTTCACATTTCCTTTGCATTCAGGGCCCATATTTCACTGCCATGTAGTATCACTATTTGTATACATGTACCATACAATCTTCTTTTCACTTGGAGAGAGAAAGAAAGAGAGAGAGAGAGAGAGACACCTTTGGTTGCCAATAGTGATAAAAGCTCTGAATTTTCTCCATCCTATTCTTATTCTAGTGTTTATACTTTTTAGTACATCCACTCACACTACTAATTAGACTCCCTAGGTAGCAGAAATCATCCAGTACCTCTAAAGAGCTTCTTGGGTATTTGAGAGAATTAATTTCCTGAGTATGTGTAGCCTTTATGGTTCTGGTGTATCTACATCTTCCACAAACACTGCTTTCTCTGATAGCCCTTATACCCTTATATTATTCCACTGCACCTCTTGTGCACTGAGTACGCTATATGGAGTTCCTGCCTATACCTTTTCCATACATTGAGCAGGACCATTCACCTGAAATGGGTAGGGTTCTTGCTGTTTTGTTGCTTGCTAAAATCTTAGTCTTTGATAAGTTAATCTTAGGGCCCTTTGATTCCAGGTTTTGCTTCCACACGTGGAATTTCTTTTCTAGTTCTGTCACAGAATCTGCTATGAGAGCAAGGTCATCAACATATAACACATCCCAGGGACAGTCCAGCACACACACATACATGCTTTCATATACTAATCTTGATTTGAATCTAAAATAACTCTCCTTGATTCTAGAAGTCAAATTGATTTTTAAATACTTAAACTGTTTAATGAACACAGTCACCCCCAATGCACATAAAAATAGATTGACTTTTGTTTCTTTAGTAAGATATTGATCTATAATAAGAAAGATTCACAGTTCATATCAAATCGCAAAGCTGCCACTGTATTCACAGAAGTACTTAACTTAATGATTCAGTCCATCTATTTTCTTTTAATCTAATCAAAGATGAACACTGCTAATGTGTCAGTAATATATTTATCAAAGTTGCCAATTTGATGTATCCAATTTAATAAAACCCTTAATTATAGTGGTTATGTGTACAATATTGCTGCAGGTACTTAGGGTAACATAATCAGTTACTGATGAAATCTCAATAAAAATTGAAATCGATCCAGTTGATCTTTCCTTCACTGTTCATGGTGAAACTGTATGAAAAGTCAGGTGTTTATGACTGTCCAATGTATTTAATTAAGTTTAATTAATTTTTATACAGTGTCAGCTGAAATCTATAGTTTTATTGTCCAGTATTATCTTACTAAAGCTGAACACAGCTAGCATAGAAGTAATTTCTCTTCTCCAAATTATGTACTAAACATTTTCTCCATTTCTTCTCTGAAATGCTTCATTCCAGAACTCACATTTCATTCTGTTATCCTTTCAATTGCTGTTGTGTTCTGTAACTCTTATTAAACGTAAGTGAAATATTCACTGATGATCTATGAAATGTTATATACTCATTAATACTTGTAGCATTTATATGTAAATTTTACATGCAGGTAAAATTTTGTTCCCTCAGTATTGAATCATTTTTGGAGCAAATATATTAAAGGTTTAAAGATAACAAAAACCAGATTAATTACTGAGTAATGTTACTGAGTTACAGAAGCCATTGTGAATCCTGCTATACTTTGAATCAATGTGTCAGAACTTTATAATCATATTTGTTAATTAAAATATTATTTTTCTGTCAGTTGCACATGGACTATATTTAAATATGACACACTGATAATGTTTTCAGAATACCTAATTGCTATCATGATTATAACAAGTAATGCAGTCACCTCTAAATTATCACTCACCTTATTCAATGCAGTGGCCAAATATCTATCAACAAATGATATAGGGACCACATAATGTTTATCATCACTGTTAGCAACAGGGAGAAGTTACATTTTTCTTAATAAACAAAACAGCAGCCAAATCATATTGAACATCTCCTTGAACAATATCTTTTATCTCTTGTCTTTTACTTGTTTCAGTCATTAGACTGTGGCCATTCTGGGGCACCACCTTGAAGAATTTTTAGCTGAATTACTTGACCCCAGTACTTTTTATAAAACCTGGTACTTATTTGACTGCTTTTGCCAAACTGGTAAGTTATGAGGATGTAAATACACCAACATCGCTTGTCAAGTGGTGGTGGGGAACAAACACAGACACAAAGACACACACACACACACACACACACACACACACACACACACACACACACACACAACATTGTGGGCTTCTTTCAGTTTCTGTCTACCAAATCAACTCACAAGGCTTTGGTCAGCCCAAAAGTATAGTAGAAGACACTTACCAGAGGTGCCACACAGTGAGACTGAACCCAGAACCATGTGGTTGGGAAGCAAGCTTCTTACAATACAGATATGCCTGTTGCATTTCTTAGAATATAATTTTTCTGTTAAATGCATTTTTTTTTTATTAAAGCCATCTGAACAAAAAAGTTTAGTCTCTGCTGACATCCTGAACATTTTTTATATCCTCCAGCTGAGCAAATGATAAATAAATGCAGATGTCTAAGTTGATAATGTATTGGGGAGATGAAAAGTTGTATGGTTTTCAATTACTCATTAGAACCGTACAGTATCCATTAAGCAAGACACTAAACTCTCACTGGTTCTGTTTACATAGCTGTATCAGATAAAGTAGGATATGTGCAATGAAAGCACTGTTTAATTAATAATTGTTTAATTCACTGCAATATTGAATTTAATGAATTCAGACACTGTTTGAGACCATACTGACCCTTCTTAATAATTTGTTGCTATCTCATGATGAGTATTGTTCACATTCAAACCCCTGTTATCGATCAGGTCAACTATTGATAGCAATCCATCAACAAATACTGACTTATAATACTGAAATGTCAATCTTATGTTGGCTTTTAACACCATTTTGCCTATTAACATCGGTTAGTCCATCATTTGGTGGCAATTGACTGCAACTAGTAGGCTGACCTTCCACATCATTTGTCCATCAAATGTTGACCATTGACCTTTGGTGTCTTGTCCCCCTGAATCTGACCTTTAACACTATTTAATCAATTACATATTGACTTTTAACATCAATTCACTGCACACTGACCTTTAACATTAACTAGTCAATCATATACTGACCATCTAGATCTAATTCTTTCTGAAACTCTCATCTCATAAAGTATTCCTCAGAAGTCAGAATCTTACATAAATAAATTCTTTATTTGAAAAGCTAGTTTTATAATCAGTAGTTTAGAGAAATTTATGTTATTTCTGTGAAGATGGCCAGCATTCATAACAAGAATAATATTACAGCTATGATAATTGATGTTATCATTGCTAGAATTTGTTGTGATATTGTTGTTTTTGCTCTAGACTTCAAGATTACTGCTTATAAGGTTTGATGCTTATGACCATTTTCAACAAATATTTTACAAGGCAATCAATTTTGTTAGCTAGGTGATATTTAGCAGTAAATTTATGAGACCAGCAAAGAGAAACTTTACAAATCTATGATGGATAATTTTAGCATCAGAACTGAAATCAAGTTTTATTTCACTAGTTGTAATCAAAATTTTTATGGTGACTTTTCAATTCATATTGGATATTTTTGTTGTCATTTCATTGAAGATATTTAATGTGTAACTGTTGCTGCATCTTTCACCATTGAGTCTTAAATTATTAGCCAAGTATGTTAACAGAAAGACCTATATATTCCTGATAAATATGTAGACGGTTGATGTACTGAATCCACTATGAAAAATTTATAAATTAACTGAAACATTTCTTTTAGAGAAACAGACAAAAATTGGCTGGCAACTCACAAAGAAAACTGCAGAAAAATTTCAGGAAATTATGAATCAATTTCATTATCTTAATTTTCATACTCAAGTGGAATCTGACCTATGTTTGCATGCAAGGGGACATCAGCTATGGACATGTTTCAGATATGTAGAACCTCATAAGCTTCATATAATCCAGCTGTGATTATGCTGTCTCTCTTATGGTCATGGAGAACTTTGTTATTTAGTGTGCTCTTTAATTATTTAAGATGATAAGGTGTGATTTTTAAGAAGAGTTGATTGTTAATGTCATCAACATTTATGCCTGATGGACGAAAATCTAAGCAAATCTTTTTTTTCCAGGAAACCTAAATTGAAGCCATTGCATTGCAGATGCCAACGTCTCTCAGGGCCTCATCTTGCAAGTGAAATTCTTGCTAATAGTAATATTTGATGAATGAATGTGTGTATTATGTTAGTCTTCTAAACAACAGAACTAATCCATTACTTCAAGTAGACAATAAATAGGTCTGTTGCAAAAAACAAAAAAACAAAAAAACAACCAAAATCCAAAAACATTCCAATTTTTACTTTCTGTTTCTCTTTCTTTTTGTCTTCTTTCTTCTCTTCTTTCTCTCTTTATTCCTTAGCAGGAATTTCATGAAGTAATTACAATGCAGTTGTGCAAGGAAATGTTGATTCCTGCATCTTACTTGCAATTGAGATTGCATTTCAAGTTTCTCTTTGCACATGTTAAATTGGAATTTCAGCAAGTCTAAAAGACATAGATACAGAGTGGGGATAATGCTTTCCTGTTCCTGAGGTCAACATTGCTGTAAACCCTTATGTCAATCCTTGTTCAATAGTCAAAACACTAGGAAGCAGAAAATCGATAAGTTTTCATGTAAGAATTAGCTAGAAGTATCTCAGTAATAATAAACTTAAGAATAAAGCTGTAAGATGAGAAGTGAGTGAAAGAATTGGACAAGCTGGAGATAAAATACTTATTACTCTCCTTCTCTCTCACTGTTTCTTGTTGTCTCTCTCTTTCTCATTAACACACACACACACATGCATACACACACACATGTAAATATGCAGATACATATGGTGTGTATTACATGTGTGTGTGTGTGCGTGTGTGAGTTTTGAATTTTGAATTTGTTTAAAACATATATCTTGGATAATGAATAAATATCATATATATCTTACACACACACACATACACACACACACATGTATGTATATATATATATATATGTATATATATATATGTATATATATATATATATATATATATATATAT
>NC_068982.1:163823415-163825431 GCF_001194135.2 Octopus bimaculoides
GTCTCTCTCTTTCTCATTAACACACACACACACATGCATACACACACACATGTAAATATGCAGATACATATGGTGTGTATTACATGTGTGTGTGTGTGCGTGTGTGAGTTTTGAATTTTGAATTTGTTTAAAACATATATCTTGGATAATGAATAAATATCATATATATCTTACACACACACACATACACACACACACATGTATGTATATATATATATATATGTGTGTGTGTGTGTGTGTATTGAAATATATTTAATGCACAATATATGGGTTTATCTAATCCAGTGGTGCTCTCAAAAAGCTTTTTTAGTGAAGCAGGCTACAAACTGCATCATAAACCAAGAAATACAACCTATATAAATATTGCTATACAACATATTGCTGTATGTTTGGCTAGTAGGTGAGAGATACAAGGTTCGATTCTAACCAAGGAATTTCTGAATATGTTTAGTTTTTAGGTTGTTATTTATCACTGTATGATATTTAACATTGTTTATAAATGCTCTCTCTCTCTCTTTCTCCCATACACACCTATATACACACACTCACACACACACACACCTACACACACATACACACATTCCATCACATGCCCACTTGCAAGTGTGCACACACTGACAAAAACTTTGTACAAAAGCTTACACCTCTCTTTCTGACTTCTGATAGGACAGCATTCCTGACATTTTATCTTGCCCCACCTCTTTCCCGCCAATTTAACATTAGTTTTTCGAACACACACACGCACACACGCACACACACACATGCATGCACACACACATGCATGCATGCACACACACGCATGCACACACACATGTATGCACACACATGCACACACACCCACACTCTCTCACGCTCTTCCTATCTCCCAGTATTTTCTTTTTGCTTCTTTTTCTCTAAGACGAAAGTCTCACTTTCAAAATGGCTATAAATTCTTTTCTCTTTCCATACAAGTCTTAAACAAATACCTTTCTCATTATATTTTGTTCCTCTTGAGGTCTTTTTTTAAACTGTTTTCACTGTCTTTTGACTTTGCATTATACATACATACATGCATACATGCATACATACATACATACAAACACACACACATACATGCATACACATACATACATACATTCACACATGCACATGTACACACATGTACACACACATACACAGACACACAAACACAGACACACACACACTTTACTCAGTAAGGAAAGTGATTTTGGACACCCAGCAGGAAGAAGAACAAGAACTGTCAAAGAACAGATTAGCTTGGGATTGTCAATAACTGTCCAAAAATGTGTACATATGCATGTAAAGCATATGTGTAATAGTTAGTGACATGTTCATATTTTATTCAAATGAAGAATGGGAGAAACAATTTTCATCTCCATAGTTTTGAGGTTGGCAGCTTCAAGCCAACTCAGGAAACTGGTGCTTGTAGCAACATGCTATCAAGCTCTTTTAGAAGCACAGATGTAGGGCAAACATTTAGAATGATATTTTATGGTCTGCACACTCACCAAGTTGCTGTGAAGTCTGGAGTTTGTATGAGAGTATCTTGAATTCTCATATAAGCTCAATTGTCTTAACTTTTCTTGCTACTGGACATATTTTGTAAGAATGAAAAAGTAAATCTGTAGTTTTTCTCTATAAAAGAAAACTTTGTACTAGTGTAACATCTGTCTAGGTTCTTGTCAAATTTAATGACTGATCCATCATGTCATACACAGGTATTCTTTTATTCTTTTACTTGTTTCAGTTATTTGACTGCAGCCATGCTGGAGCACCACCTTTAGTTGAACAAATCAATCCCAGGACTTATTCTTTGTAAGCCTAGTACTTATTCTATCGTCTGTGTGGCTGAACTACTAAGTTACAGGGACGTAAACACACTAACATCAGTTGTCAAGCAATGGTGGGGTGACGAACATGGACACACAAATACTTACACACATGCATACACGCACACACACACACACACACACACACATGCACACACACACACACACACACACACACATATACACA
>NC_068982.1:163825441-163829988 GCF_001194135.2 Octopus bimaculoides
CACACACACACACACATGCACACACACACACACACACACACACACATATACACAACAGGTTTCTTTCAGTTTCTGTCTACCAAATCCACTCAGACGGCTTTGGTCAGCCTGAGGTTATAGCAGAAGACATTTGCCACGCAGTGGGACTTGCTTCCTAACCATGTGGTTAGGAAGCAAGCTTCTAACCACACAGCCACTCTTGCAATTGTTTTGCCTCTTTTGAATTACAATGAACCATATTTATCAAATGCTTATTTCTAGTTTTTCTAGGGTGCTTGTTCCCAACAGGAGGGGAACTAAACTTGGCCTTGTCACTGTTTGGTGTGCTGAGTTGTTCCTACTTTAATCATTTTGTGGTAGACTAGCAATTTCTCTTTTACTCTTTTACTTGTTTCAGTCATTTGACTGTGGCCATGCTGGAGCACCACCTTTAGTCATGCAAATCGACCCCAGGACTTAATATTTGGAAGCCTAGTACTTATTCTATAGACCTCTTTTGCCGAACCGCTAAATTACAGGGACGTAAACACACCAGCACTGGTTGTCAAGCGATGTTGGGGGCACAAACACAGACACACAAACACACACACACACACACATACATATACATATATATATACATATATATACGACGGGCTTCTTTCAGTTTCTGTCTACCAAATCCACTCACAAGGCTTTGGTCGGCCCGAGGCTATAGTAGAAAACACTTGCCAAAGGTGCCACGCAGTGGCACTGGACCCAGAACCATGTGGTTGGTAAGCAAGCTACTTACCACACAGCCACTCCAGCGCCTATATTGTGAGAATCTCAGAACTGATAACATGCATCTTTTAATTAGCTCCACATTGATTACTCCAATCTTTCCAGTTTCATGCTGATTATTCCCACCCATTCTTGTGTGATGTGAGCAACCATATATATCCTCTACAGCAAGAAACCTGTTTTAGCCCCTTCCTCCATACTCTTACTTTTCATCACCTAACATAAAGCTATCTCTCTTTTTAATGTAGCCCCACTCAACCACAGAGGATCATCTTAGTTTTGCAAGGTACAGAGTGATTGCACTAGTGCTGGTGTCACAAAAGAGCACTCAGCTTACTTTGTAAAGTGGTTGGTGTCAGGAAGGACATCCAGCCATTGAAGCCATACCAAAGCAGACATCAGAGCGTGACACAGTCTTCTAAACCATTGGCTCCTGTCAAACCATCTGGCCAATGCCAGCATGGAAGATGGATGTTAAAAGATGATGATGGTGATGATGATGATGATATAAAAGCCTCTGTTATTTGGAATAAGCTAGCCTTGTTTCCATTTAATGCAGACATCCTGACCAACTTGTCTTTCTGTCTCATGCCACTCTTATTGCACCCAAACTACTAAGCTCCACCCTAACCAATATTGACAGTTGTTTCTTCCCAGGACATTGATCCTCGAATCTTCTCCTACTGATGACAAGAAGGGCATTCAGCTATAGAAAATCTGCCTCAGTAAACTCTGTCCAATCGATGCAAGCTTAGAAAAGTGGACATTAATACAATGATGATGCGGATGATGATGAAAATGATATACATTAGTTTTCTCAATTTCTGTCAGCCAAATTCACTCACAAGGTACTGTGCAGTGGGCTGAACCTGAAACCACATGGTTGCAAATTGACTCTGTAACTACACAACCAAGTCTGCACTGATATAAAAACATATTCTCCATGCAAACATACATATAAGACAGTTCAGTATGTAAAAGAATATGCATTCTTGATTAACATGTACAGGCTTAAAAAGATATTTAGTTTTGCTTTAGACTAGCAATATTGGGGTTACGACACTAAATGTATTCGTCATGTTGCATGGTTGACAGCAGATTAACCAGTTTAGGATTTATTAGTTACTTCATCATGCTCACGAGTAGTTCATCACATGACCGACCAAATTCAACAAAGTTACTGCAAGTAAACAGACAATATTGTCCAGTTGTAGACATAGCTCTGACAAATTTTAACACTAAAAACTATGTAGCATGAATAAGATTCAGTTGAGTATATGAGAGTATTAGCCAGAATGTTATTCTAGAACAAGATTGAATATGATAAATGTCATATATATAACACACTTATATACAAAACCATTTTGTGATTAGATTGAATAGCATCCAAAATAATAACAAACATACATGTACACACATATGTATATGTTAATTTGTGTAAAATAAACAAGGGTTATATCCCTGAACCATGGCTTTGCTCGTGTATCATTAACTGACCAAATAAAGTTGTGATTTAGACATGTAATCCATATTTATCTCACACAAATAAACATATATAGAGTTCTTCACATGCTTGAAATAAACTGTACTGAGTACTTTTATGTTTCTGTGCCACAACATAAATAAAGGGTGTGTATATATATATATACACACACACACACACACACACACACACACACACACACATATATATATATATATATATATATATATATTATAGTGGGGTAGGCTGGTTTATAGGGTTACCCTGAGTTTCTCGCTCATAAGGGGTTTTCAATAGAATTCACAGTCAACTCTGAAATAATGTTTCATATATGAATACGTCTATGTATATACAAATATGCTCGAGGCAATTATGTGGATAAGCAAATTAGATACATTAAATATATTAAATATAATAGTTTGGATATCCACATAATTACATCTATATCCACTCAACTTGATCCCTCTTACAGCCATTCTTTACCTTTCGGAATCGATCCCCTGTAAAGACATTGGAGTCTAAGTTTGAATCTTTTGAGCACTACTAAGTGTTTTCTATATTGAAAATCTCTGGATCTCATCTGTGGACTATATATATACATGTTTGTATATAATGTATGTATATTATGTATATGTATGTGTGTCTGTGTTTTTGTTAGCATGTAACCATGTCTACACATCACATGGTGGTTGTAAATGAGCATCATCGTCTTACAAGTGAGGCTGATTGTTTCCAGTATTCCATGAAAAAAAAAATGTCTGGCCTTGGAGAAATGTTACCTTGTTTGGAAACAGGTGAGGGTTGGTGACAGAAAAGCCATTTGCCTGTAGAAAATCTGCTGCAAGAAATCCTATCTGATCCATGGAAGCATGGAAAAGTGGACATTAAATGATATATGCATGTAGATGTGTGTGAATGTGTATTTATACACCCGTACATACAAACATATACATACATACATACATGATGGCTGCGCCCTTGCTATCAAGTATGGCCATTGCACGAGGCTTAACTGTTAACGGTGCTGTGATTGAACATGACTTTTTAGCCCAGCTAAAGATCTACAATGGCTTGTACAGAATTGGCAGCTAAAACCTTTACCAGCAATAGACAGCTGTAGTTGTAACTGGGCTTCATGTACCTTTGCATGTCATTTAAGTCCTCCCACTGAATTACACTCCATTCCATATGCCTGACAGATATGATTAGTATGGTGTGTAGCACCACCATCATTGGCCTGGTTGTCAATCATCGGTCTCGCTTTATGACTACGAAGATGACTCTTGAATCAAGCTTTACTGAGGCAGGGTCTTGCACAGACACTGCATGTCAGTATCATAGGATGACCCTTACCATCTGGAAGTGCAACAGCGATGTCCTTCCTGACATCCCTCCTTACTTTCTCATGTGCAACTTGAAATTCCTCAGAAGTAGCTGTCCCCTCATACACAGCCAATGAATCATCTATATGTTCATCATTTTCTTTAAACTAATCTTGATGTTTTCTTTGTATCAATCCTAGAACTTTCCTGACATTTTAAGGGTCAGCCAATCCTCCCCAGTATCTGCAACATTCATTTACTTTCGTAAAGTTCTCTTCACACTATTACACCTAAGATGATCAACATTCAATCTTTTAGACAGGGTAATATCTGCAGCCCAGATTTTACGTTTTGTGATTAATTTCGCTTTTGCATGTAATAGGTGGTGGTCACTCCAATACTCAGCCCCAAGAAGTACACGAACACACTGCACATCTCGTCTGTCACCCATAACAAGTATGTGTATTTATACACCCTATACATGCACACACAAACATATACATACATGCATACATACATACATACATACATACATACATACATGCACACACACACACACACACACATCATTTATAGTCATCCTTATTATAATATCATCATTTAAGCGTTACACTTTATCATGCTTTCAGAAACGCGTGCATGCATGTGCTGACTCACATGTATAAACATTAACAAGCACAATACATAATTATAGTCGTGTTATATGTGTAGATAAGCAACCATATAATTAAATGTTTTATTGCATGTGTCTGAATGGATATCTGTGATCTTCAGTGAATGAGTTATAACCAAAAGTAGAAATGTTGGAGAAGTGTTGATTTATGTGAGTTGTGATGTCATCCAAATGTGGATATATATGTCTGTCACCTTGTGAAAAGTTCTACATACTATTACGCCTACACGTCCATAAAAGCACAGCTATATATTTGTCCGTCTGTCAGTATGTATATATATATATATATATATATATATATATATAT
>NC_068982.1:163830594-163836070 GCF_001194135.2 Octopus bimaculoides
ATATATATGTATATATAAAAAATTTACTGAATGAGATAAAAATCCAAGGCTGTGAAAGATTTCAGAACATTTATAAATGTTCTGAAATCTTTCACAGCCTTGGATTTTTATCTCATTCTGTAATTTTTTTTATATATGCACATGCTGATATATGACCTATGTTGGACTCCTCATATACTTTTAATTTCGTGCATGCGCATTGTTTGTTTTTGATTTTGTCAACTACACAATATAGTAGGGTCAGTTGGACACTGTCTGTAAGAAAAAACAGCACTATGATGCAATTTACTCTGTCAGAAATTTGGAAACGTCGTACTATACTGCTTGGCATTCATGCTGGAAGCTCCAATATGAACATTTCAGAGTGTTTTGGTATCAATCTGAGGACAGTGCAATCTGAGGACATGTATCGAGAGTGATAAAAATCAAACATCCAGTCAACATCATAGTATTTGGAGTGATCACTAGTGATGGCGACGTTATGCCTCCATTTATCTTCACACACGGCCTCCGACTCAACACGGAAGCCTACATCAAGTATCTCTAGGAGGTACTGCTGCCCTGGGTCAAGAGTATGGCTGCTGAAAGACAACAGGACTCTGGCAACAGGACTCTGGCAACAGGACTCTGGCAACAGGACTCTGCATTATGCCACACAAGCAGGAGAACCCAGTCATGGCTGTCAGACAATTCCTGCGAATACATTTCCCCTAACATCTGGCCACTTAACTCCTCAGACTGCAACCTCCTTGATTATTATGTGTGTGGCGCAGTTGAACGAGAGACCAACAAATCTCTTTGTAATACCAAAGATGAACTGAACGCAAGGATTATGACAGCATTCACCAACTTAAACAAGTTGTAGGTGATTCTGAAGTTGTCTGACGGCTGTGGTCGAAACCAATGGCGATTTTATTGAATAAATTTACTGTTTGAGTTATGTCATACTGAAGACAGTAAAGGGTAATACATCCCTGAACTAGAAATCGATCTATGGCTAAATCTTTATTAAAAAAAACTCTTTTGTTCATTTCCCTCACTTTCAGCCTGTGTCTATGTGATGAATAAGGTAGTTTTAGAGCCATTTGGAGTCTACTTCTAGCTTGTGACACCACTCAGTAGTTGCCCTTATTATAATTATATTTATAAAATTAAATATTTTGTATTAATTTTTACCCAAATAGTTTATTAATTGCTAGCTACTTGATAAAATCCTATACAGATTTTATCCTTGATTATAATGACACACACACTCACACACGCGAATATATGTATATATGTACACATGCATAATGTGATTATGTAACTATATGTGTATATGTATGTATATATATATGTATATGTATATATATGTATATATATATATATATATATACATATATATATATACACATATATATGTACGTACATACATGCATACATACACACACATGTATATATATCTATACATATATATATACATATATACACATATATATACACATACATACATACATACATACATACATACATACATACATACATACATACATATATCAGGTCATCCCATAAGTTCTATCTGAATTTTGAATAAAGAAAATAAGTGATCAAATGTTATATTTAATTGAAATTTAATCATCAATGTACATACCCTGAATCTCTATGACTTCCTTCCATCTATTTACAAGCTTTTTAATCCCATCAATGTAAAACTCTTGGTTTTAAAGCGAAGAACTTTGAAATGTGAGTTTTGACCTCCTCCTGGCTTGCGAAAGTTATGTCCCTCAAATGATTCTGTAAACTACGAAACAAATGGTAGTCTGAAGGAGCAAGGTCGGTAGAATAAAATGAATGAGGAATTTTTTTCCAAACCAAGCTCTTCGATCTTCTGTGATGTGATCTTTGCAGTGTGGGATCGTACATTGTCCTGATGAAACATCACTCCTTTTCGATTCACTAAAACGGGTCTTTCTTTTCTTCAAAACTTGGTTCAAACACTCTAATTGCTGACAGTAGACTTGAGCATTGATTGTTGCATTAGGTGGTAACAATTCAAAGTGAATTACTCCTTTGCAAACCCACCAGATAGAGAGAAGAACCTTTTTCCCATGAAGTTCCCTTCTCGGTTGTGGTTGAGCTTTTTCCCTTTTACCAAGCCACTGTTTATGACGTTTAACATTTCGATAGAAGATCCATTTTTCGTCACCAGTCACAAGTCTATCCAAAAAGGGTGAAATAAGTTCACGAGAATGGAGAGAAGAGCAGATGTCAACTTGGGATTTGCGGTTGCTTTCGGACAATTCATGAGGCACCCATTTTCCAAGTTTAGGAACCTTTCCAAGTTGTTGAAGATGATGATGAACAGTTGTATGGTTTGAACTAAGTTTTATTGCCAATTCTTCAACTGATAATGCAGGATTTTCTTCAAGTAATGCCTCAAGGAGCTAATCAAACTTAACTGGACGTCCTGTTCGATCTTCATCTCCAAGGCTGAAATCTCCACTTCTGAATTTTGCAAACCATCTTCTGCAAGTTCTTTCATTCTAGCAGTCTTTACCATAAACTGAGTGTATGTTTCGAGTCGCTTCGGCTGCAGAGTTTCCTTTTTTGTACTCATAAAGTATTATATGTCTCAAATGCTCTTGGATATTTCCATGTTAGAAATGGTTTTAATCAAAGAAGTTTTAATTCTATTATTCTGTAAAATAATATTTAATTATTTCGTATGTGTATTTGGTGTGCGTGTGTTTATTACCGGCATAATGCCTCACCCAAGGTTTAATAATATTTAATTAGTTTAACTGTACACAAATGCATAAAAGTAATTTTTTATTCCATTAGACATTCTAAAATACTATTAAATTTCAATCAATTTTAAAAAAGGTAAAATCGGACAGAACTTATGAGATGACCTAATATATATATGGCCGCCGCCCATACAACACCTAATTCTCCTGAATTTCACCTGTTTGTGCCTCAAGGCTTTCACTCCACATGTCACCTCAACTTAACTCGTCCTTATTAGTCAAAAGACACCTGTTGTTATTCTCCTGCTGCTTGTATTTGTAAACGTGTAATATTTTCTCCATTTTCTCGTTTTTTTTTGTCTATGTTGTTGTACACATTCACTTGCTTTCTTCCCAAAATTTCATGCTCTTAGCTTAGAATTGTGGGGCCAACCAACTTTGAACAGTCCCGAGTGTAACAGACCAAAACTGTAATAATAATTGGAAACTTGACTGATGAAGAGAAAGCCACGAATGATCCGTCCTGGTTTTTCCTGTCCATCTTTGTATCGTCTATCTGTCCCTATGTTTTTATTGTCATCCGTTACGTTCTTATTCCATTTTGGGGATATATATATATATATATATATATATATATATATATGTAGTTGTGGCCAAAAGTTTAGAAAATTAAAAAAAAAAAAAATTGTTATGCCAAATACGATTAGATTCAAATATACAATGTAGAGACATACTGTCCTAATAACTGATCCAATGGCCATTTATATATTAAATATAACTTCGGACATTTAATATAAAAATTCTAATTTTCAGCCCGATGTTCCAAACTTTTGGCCATGACTGTATATATGTGGGGCTACTCAAGAGAAACCAGAAATTTGCAATATTATTTCATTCACTAAGTTTTACAGGTTTACACTTTTATCTCCTTCAAAGTATTCTCCATTTGAAGCAATGCGTTGGTCCAGACACGATTTCCATTATTCAAAGCAGTCCTTGAACTTTTGCAATATGATGCATTTTAACACCTTCGTCGTTTTTTTCTTCACCTCTTCAATATCTGCAAAATGTTTTCCTTTAAGGGGGAACCAAGAAAGTCGCAGGGAGCAAGATCAGGGAAATTTAGATTGTAGGTAAGCGAGGTTATGCCATTTTGGGTCAAAACTGTCTCACGCTCAAGGCAATGTGTGCAAGCGCATCATTGTGATGAAACTACCACTCTTCCACTTTGACACTGGTCGGGGCGTTTTTGTCTCACCGCATCTCATAAATGCTTCAAAACTTCCAAGTAAAATATCTTGTAAACAGTTTGACCAAAAGGAACAAATTCTGTAAGGACAATTCCTTTCGAATCGATGAAACAAATCAGCGTCGTCTTGACATTTAACTTCACTTTAACGCACTTGTTTTTGGGTGTAGTGACATTGAATGCTTCCATTGATTGCTGCTTCGTTTCCAGATCGTAGCTGTAGCACCAGCTTTTGTCACCAGTGATGACCTTCGAAAAAAGGTTCAAATCAACTTCCAACTGTTCTTTCAGTTCACAACACACATTCAGTCATAACTGCCTTTGATCATCCATGAGCAAGCGAGACACGAGTTTTGCTGCAACTCTTTTCATTTGCAACTCCTCGCTAAAAATCTGTTGGCAGGACCTCCAGGACACACCAGTCATATTGACAAGTACGTCAATTGTTCGGCGAGAGTCCTCCATGATCAATTCATCAATTTTTGTGATGTTTCATTCATTCAGGAAGTCGATGATTGCCCTAAACAAGATTGGTCTTCAGGTGACAAGTGACCATTCCTAAAATGTGGAAACCACTCATAAACTTGTGTTTGCTCATGGCAGCATCCTTGTAAGCTGTCTGAAGCATGACAACTGATTCAGCCACAGTTTTCCCCAGCAGAAAACAAAATTTCACGGAAGCATGCTGTTCCTTCGTTTCAGCCAACGCAAAAATCGATGAACAGGGAAGAAGCACTGCAAAAACAAACACGTGCCACGTGGCAGTACGACTTCACTCGACGCCACCGATTGGCAAACTGATATCCGAGAGTCGTATTAAGTGACCTCTAGCAGTGGAAGCCTGAACTATAATAGGCTTATCCTAGAGATAACGTTTCCAGTTACTTTTGGGTACCCCCTCTTATATATATGTATGTATGTATGTATGTATGTATGTATGTATGTATGTATGTATGCATGCATATATGTATGCATGCATGCATGTATGTATATATGTATGCATGCATGTATGCTTGTATGTATGCTGTTCATGTTTAACCCTAGGCCAGTATTGACTGAGCAGACCATGATCAAAAGCATTCCATCTTTTTACCTATCTGCAGGAGATCCAAACGCATATTATACATGTGTCCCCCCCTTTTTTAAAGACAAGTTGAAAGTTACTTGAAGAAAATATGACTACTATTTCTAGCAGGTAAATTGATTTCTTTTAGATTACTTTGTTGTCTTGTATATATATATTTAATTAAAATATACAAATATATATCTGCTTACCTGTCTCATTCTATGTGTGAGTGTGTATGTGTGTGTGCATGCAAGTGAGAATGAGTCAGAAAGAAATTCAATTTTTATTTCATGACTGTTGAATTTGATAAAGATGATGAAAATGGAATGCAACAAACAGTGAGACACTGATGCCATTTTGGAATGGACCTGTCTAATACATGCAAGCATGGAAAATTGGATGTGTTGATAATAGCAATGATGATAATGATATATA
>NC_068982.1:163836164-163838664 GCF_001194135.2 Octopus bimaculoides
TATATATATATATATATATATATGAATAAATACATACATACATACATGCATACAATATATATATATATATATATATAAATGGTTGTTTTTATGTTCAGTTATAATAAAAATAATTTTACATTAAACTGATAGGTTACTTGATACTTTTGTAGAGTACATATATTTATATATATATGAGTATACACATATATACATATACATACATATATTTATATATTGCTAATGATGACATATGCATGCATACTTACAAACATACATACATACATACATACATACATGCATGCATACATACATACATACACACCTATCTATATCTGTCTATATTCATATGTACACATATAAACATTTGTTAAGCAAGACAGGTCTCAGAAAGTTGTTTATAACTTTTTATTCTTCCAGTAGCATCAATGATTTTGATATTATTACTGTTCTCGATTTTGAAAACAATGATGGTAACTGTTGATATGGATGATGTTGGATGTATTGCTGCCACCGTTGCTGCTCTTTCTGGTGGTGGTGATGATGATGATGATGATGATGATGATGATATGGATGCTGATGTTGTGGATACTGATGATGATGATGATAATGGCGTTTGTTAAAGTATTTATAATAATTACAGCAATGCATATCTAATAGCTATTTGCTGAGACAAAATGTGCTTTTACTAATCAGTAGGATTTCAGCTAGGAAAGAAAACAATTGTGGTGAAATCTATCTAAAGCTATGTTGTACTGTTTCAGAAAGCCTACGTTCATTAAGAACTATCTCTCCCAATGGCTTTCAGGAATAAATAAGACGCTATAGAAATAACACTTACACTAGCTTCTCCTTACTTTTATATGCAATCACTGCAAATGGTTATCTCACTGGAGACGAAGAATGGATATTTTCTGATAGCCAGCTGACTTCATCTTCCTTTTCTCTCAAATGTTGTTCAAATATTAAATGAGTTCTTTATTGCAAGAATATAGGAACATAAACTAAGACAGTATATATGTATGTGGAGGGGAAAAACTTAAACAAAATCGTTATCTTATTCCATTACACTTTGGTATAGCTATTAAAGACCTTGGTGCTTTTCTTATGAGCAGAAATATTCAGGAAAATGCAAACAGTGTTCTGTAATGCTAGCGTATTATCTTCACTGTTAAGTATAAAGGCAGACAGGTAAATGAATATGAGTCATTGTGAGTGAATTCAGATATATTTTTATCTGCAGACATAATAGCTACAATTAACACAAACTTTTGGAAGAATGGATTGTCACAAAGTATTTATGGAGACTTGAAGGATGACAAAAGTGACTGGACAATGATAGTTCTTTACACAGGGAATAGATTAAATCCTTTAAAGGAAATATGGTAAACGTGGCTATTCTGTGTGCTCCTGGCTTATGTATGATAATCAAATATAATACTTCAGAATTGAATTCATTTCTTGCCTATCAATATGTGTGTGAGTGTATGAGTGAGTGTGTGTGTATGTGTCTGAGAGAGAGAGAGAGTGTGTGTGAGAGACAGTGTGTATAGCTGTGTGTGTGTGTGTGTGTGTGTGAGAGAGAGAGAGAGAGAGAGAGAGAGAGAGAGAGAGAGAAAAGGAGAATGGTGTTAGGGAGTTTCTGTTTATATTAATATTTCTATGTTGATGTACACAACACATATACATCTCTGTATTCATGTATGTTTTATATACTTATATGTATATATCTGTAAATACACACAGACACACATGCAAACAGTTTTTACATACATGTATGCTTATATACAAAAATCAGAAAGCAACTGGACATCTGCATGTTGAAAAATGGTGAGTTTAGTGAGTAAACTGTATAAGTAAATGAATTAGAACACAGTTACTGCAAACATGGAACAAAAGCAACTTGGAATTCATGACTTAGAAAAATGGATTAATTTCATAGCACTGGAAAACAGTCCTCTGAAATTAATGGCACAGTATGGGAAAAGCCTCAGACTCAGGTCTTATCCCAGGGTAAGTACAAGAATCTCACCATTGAACACTAGAATCTCACCTTTTATCATTGACTGTTCATAACACTGAATGGAAAGAGAGTCAAGCAAACAATAATGAGCCCAAATAATCAACTATCGTTAGTTTTCACATAAAATAATAAAAATTATTCAACTTATAGGTGCAGGTATGGCTGTGTAGTAAGAAGCTTGTTTCCCAACCACATGGTTTCAGGTTCAGTCCCACTGCATGTCTTCTACTATAGCCTTGGGCTTATGAGTGGATTTGGTAGACAAAAACTGAAAGAAGTTCGTTGTATGTTTGTGTGTTTGTGTGTGTGTGTGTGTGTGTGCGTGTTTGTTGTGTCTGTCCTCCACCACTACTTGACAACTGGTGTTGATGTGTTTACGTCCCCATAAGTTAGCTGTTTGGCAAAAGTGATTGATGAAATAAGTACCAAGCTTAACAAAAATGAGCACTGGGGTCAATATATTTGACAAAAAAATCTTCAAGGAAGTGCCCCAGTGCG
>NC_068982.1:163844975-163857825 GCF_001194135.2 Octopus bimaculoides
CTTCTCACGCACAGCCCATTTCCAAAGGTCTCGGTCCGTAGTCATCGCCTCGGTGAGGCCCAATGTACGAAGGTCTTGCCTCACCACCTCAGCCCAGGTCTTCCTGGGCCTACCTCTTCCACGGGTTCCCTCAACTGTTAGGGTGTGGCACTTTTTCACGCAGCTATCCTCCTCCATTCTCACCACATGTCCATACCAGCGCAATCGTCTCTCTTGCACGCCACAACTGATGCTTCTAATGTTCAGCTTTTTCAGCTTTTTCTCTCAAGAGATGATATATTCGAATTTATAGAAGCATTATGAAATCATTAATGTTATTAAATGCAATACATTTCCAGACTAGTTTGACACCCAATTACTAATTGAAAACATAACGACAATTAATCATTTAATAATAATTTTTATGAAAAATCGAACTATCTCTACATCTGTCAGAAACCATAAAAAATGTTCAGCTTCCTTATTGAGTGGAAAACGAACACTTTTCAATGGCATTATAGCCACAACATGAAACGATGTATGAAATAGCTGCACAGAGACTAGGTTGAATTGTGTAGCTAATATATATAGCAATCTCTCAATCTGTTGCCTTGGAATTATAATGAAACGCATGGGTTTCTTGAATGTGGTGGCTTTCTTGAATTATTTCTTATGGGAAGGTAATGTGTATATTATATATGTTTAGCAATTGAAGAAGCCTGGTCTCCATGGGTATGGTGAACTAAATATTAATGAACCCTGAAAATTTTGTCCATCCTAGATATACTCTTAGCAAGACAAAAGAAAATATTGTGCATGATACCCATTGGCAGAAGTCCATTCTGAATCATTTAGTTGTTTCAGTAACAGATATCTTTTTATTTTCTTTTTTTTCCCCTGTATAGCAAAGACAAATAATTACCATTACTAAATAATTATCATCACCATTGTTATTAATGATGTTTGAATTACTTTATTGAAGCTCTTGTGGTAGTATTTTCTTAAGGCATTTGAAATGATAGAATTTTCTCAAGCAATGCAGTTTTGATTCCCATTTAACATGCATTTCTCTGGTTGAGTGGGAAAAAAAATGACAATACTCTTTTTAGTGTTTCTCATATTGGTATTCTACTGGTATATGGAGACAGCAAAAGAGGCAATAGCAGTTATTAGTGCTGTGGAGCAAGCAACAACATTTATATCAAGAGCATCAGCAGCCATGATTTTTCAATGCTTTTGCAGATTCCCATGACTCTCTGTGGCCATCCAATTCCATTATCATGAATTTGAATTGAGAGCTTGTGTCATAGTGAATCTTTCAATAGCTGATTACATAACGATGGACATTACCCCTATGGATTCATTGCAATTATTCTCTTGATAGAGCTTGGTTATCCTGACTGTTAACCTTCTAGGATTCCTCTGCCCAGCATCAATCTAAGAAGCACTGATGGCTCAGTTGAGCTCTTCTGCTACCTCTTCAAAATTCACCATGCTGCAGTCTCATGACTTTACCATATATCT
The DNA here is from genome assembly GCF_001194135.2 of Octopus bimaculoides. Lineage (NCBI taxonomy): Eukaryota > Metazoa > Mollusca > Cephalopoda > Octopoda > Octopodidae > Octopus > Octopus bimaculoides. Next base: position 163,846,479 of record NC_068982.1, read on the forward strand.
TTGGCAGGGTGACTGAATGAGTGCTATGTCTTGCCAAACGGCAACCTGTAACTATGTAGGGCACAGTCATTACTCCATGAGGTATTTTCATAATACCCACATACCCAACAATACTGTAAATATATTAGTGACTACAGAAACAGAAACTGTAATAACAACATCAGTGCTTAGTGCAATGTAATCATCATCATCAATAACAGCGATAACAATGACAACAGTAGTTATGACAACAATGACAAGAAGAAGAAGAAGAAGATATTCTCACAAGTAACTGAGAAACATACAAAGATAAAGTTAATTTGATGTTCAAAAGATGAAGCAGTTCATATTCAGAATAGATAATGTTAATTAATTCATTGTGTTCTCCATAGCATTTTTGAATAATTAAAATCTTGTGCACTTAAAATGTTCTTCACTATTCTCTTTTATATTCACCTTGTAACCTGAGAGTATGTTCTGACACCTTGTCATCACCATCTTTAGCTTTCTTTCTAGCTGCTCCCATCTACACTTACATAATGCGTGGTAATCATATATCTTCTCTAGAGAAAGATGTCTGTTTCTGTCCTGTCATAATTTATCCTCTCAACATCTGCATAAGGCCACATCCTTCTTTACTACACATTCACTCACTTGAGGGGTCTTGTCTTGTTAGTTACTTGTTGACCTCATGCTAGTGTCACTAAAAGAGCACCCAGTACATTCAGTAAAGTGGTTGGTATTAAGAAGAGCATCCAACTATAGAAACCATTTCAAAATAGACATTGGAACTTGATGCAGTTCTCTGGCTTGTTGGGTGCTATCAAACTGTCCAACTCATTACAGCATACAAGATGGATATTAAATTATGATGATAAGGTATATTTTTTTAATAAGCATGGAATTTTAGCCTTACTAAGAAATGTAAACTAAGTGGTTATACTACAGGTTTTATTTTTCCATGGGAAGAAAAACAAGTTATCTTGTTAAGTCTTCATCAGATAAAGAATATGAAAAACTAGAAACTGGTCAGCTTAACCACATTATTTTCTGCTGACATAGAAATAAAGTATGTGGATAAGCACTTTGTTTGCTATTGACAGCAAGGCTAAAATTATTTATTTATTTAAAGATATATCCTATATTTCAAATTATCAAAAAACCCTGTGTAGTGAACTATGAATGAATGAATTAATCTATGTTGTCAGTGCATGCAGTGTAATGTAAATTAGACAGACTAGAGAAATGATGAATATTCTTTCTCTGGTGAATATCTATGAAGATTAAAAGCAAGTCAGGTCTTTTTGAACCTACTTTATTTACTTTTTGAGGCTAGGTTAAAATTTTATTTATGAAAAAATGCATACCTTATGTTTGAAATTATTTACAGGAAGTGGTAACAAGTAACATAGGATAGTACTTCCTGCTGCCAGTGAAGAAAATAACTATAAAAAAATAAATCAAAGATAAGGTAATATGACAAATGATGTTAGATACAAGGTGCATTCCAGAAATTTTGAGACTTTAACTGGAGAGACATTTATTAATTTCAAACATTTGAATCTCCTTCATAGCAGGAACATCTGACATCAATGCACATGTGGTAGAGCTCCAGCCATTTCCAGAAGGCCCCCATGGAAGTCCTCCAAAGGGACCTTTGTCACAGCCTCCTTCATCTTCAAAATGACTGCCTCTGAGGTTCTCCTTCAGCTTGGGGAATAACCAAAAGTTGCAGAGAGCAGGACCTGGACTGTAAAGAGGGTGAGGGGCAGTTTTGATGCCTAAGTCTCTGTCAAGTATTTGGTTACCAGGATGGAATCATGGACTGGTGCATTGTCCTGGTGCTGGTGTCACTGACCATAGTGGAAGAGCTCTGGCCTTTTACGACAAAATCTCTTCCTAAACTCCCTCAAAATCTTCACAGAGTACTCTTTATTAACAATCTGGCCAGAGGGAACCCAATGGATGTAGACAATGCCCTTACTGATAAAAAAGGTGATCATCATGGGCTTCCTTGTGAATTTGTTTTGCCTGACCTTCTTGTGTCTGGGGTAGCCAGGATGCTTCAATTGGGCAGTCTGTCTTTTAGTCTCTGGATCATAGCACTAAATCCATCTTTTATCACAGGTCACCAGAAACTCAAGTATCCTTGGATTGGAGATAATGTGCTCAACTATTCCCCTGCTATCACGAACATGTCTTTCTTTCTGTTCATCACCGAGCACCCTGGGAACAAACTTTACACAAATTTCACAAGTGTAGATCTTCACAAATAATTCTGTGTGCAGTTGCCACACTAATTCCAAACTGTATGCTTATTGTCTTTATAGACACATGATGGTCTTCATCTAGAAAATTGGGAATTTTCTCAACCAGCTCTGATGTTCTGACGTTCCTCTTCCTCCCACACCTCTCATCATCTCTCACCTCTTCTCTACAGATCTTGAACTTCTTGTGCCAATGAAAAACCGATGTTCAGCTCATACAAGTTAATCCATAAGCAGTCTTAAGCATTTCTTAAGTTACTGTAGCGTTTGTGCCAAGTGTAACACAAAACTTTATTGAATAGTGAGCTTCCAAATAACCTTCATGTCCCAACTGCTTTCTGCAAACTAGTCAGCTGTGACAAGCAGTGTTTAGTAGGGGTCTGTTCAAAGTGTTGTTGTATCTGTCTCCTTCAATCAAAAAGTTACCAAGTCAACTTGTTAAATACCTAGCAATGATACACTAAAATTACAATAATCTAGGGCAGTTACAACTGTCTCTCCTGTTATACGACAATGAAAGGTGTGTTTAAAGTGCTCATTGGTCTAGGTGAATCACTACTTCTTGAAAGTTGTGGTTTTTAATATAGGAACAAGGCCAGTAATTCTGAGACGGTAATTATTACTTGACTAATACTCTATTTTATTGACCCTAGAAGAATGAAAGGTAAAGTTGACCTTAGTGGGATTTGAACCCAGGATGTAAAAACTGGAAGAAACATCATGAAGCATTTTGTCAGGTGGCCTATCAATTCTGCCAGTCCACCACACTTAATTTTCAATAATGAGCTATTAGTTTGATAAGATAGTCATCTCTTGTTCCTTCTGGTGTTAATGTCTCAAGCTTTTACTGTTGGAGATGAAAATAGAGCAGAGAGAATCTGCTCATTTGAAGTATAAGATCTTATCTTTATTTACAAAATACATATCTGCGGAGCAAATAAGAGAACCTATATATGGTTTATCACCCTGCTAGAAATAAAAGTAAAACTTTCCTGAAATCATAGTCTACTGTCATGTAAGTGTACTTATAAATACACAATATCTAACAAAATGAAATATATAAAATGCAATAAGACTATATATATATCGCTTTAAACATCACAAAAATAAAGATATTTGTATACACCAGTCTAGAAGTGCTGAAGGTGTACAAAATGATGATAAAAGAAAATAATGTTTTGAAGTAGCAAAATCATTAGTGTCAGGTAAAGCACTTTATGATATCTGTTGTGACTCTCTGAGTTCAAATACAAGTAAGTTGACTTTTACCTTCATCCCACCCAGGATAAATAAATTTCCCTCAGATTTCTTCCTACTTTCTTTAGAAAGGAAGAACAGATTAGATAATACAATTTTAGATGAATCAAGTTGGAATAAAAGCATGTGTGGGTCATGTTGACTGGAACATCTTTCATTATACGTCTCTGGAACAAGAATGACTTCAGGTTAAAAAGCAACAACTAATAATTAATTTATCAATCTCAAGATGATTATACTCAATATTGACCTCATTGATATTTGAGTTTAAGATTAAATAGTCTGAGGTGTTTAATTTCTTTCCTGAATACAAAATCAATCCTTTAAGATCTATAATGAATATTTACACAGTCATTTACACCTTTTTTAAAAACACTTGACATTTACATAAAACACTGATCTCCAATGCTCTTCATTGAGTTGAAGAAATAATTTGCTTTGCCATGAAACATTTTTCTTTTTTTTCAACAATTTTTATTACATAACATTTTAAGTTGAGTTTATTGTGGACCTTGAAGTAAAACCTTTCCAAGTTTTACAAGTTTTTAACTGAAAAGTCAACTTCCGTATAGTAGGTTTATAACATATTTAAAAAAAAATTATATTAAAGACACATTGCATTTTAGAAAGTTAAGTCAAGGTTGAAAATATTCCTGTTTGTCTGATAAATTTCATCTTGCTGATGCTATTAATATCATAACCTTTGTCTTCTTATATTTAGCAGCAGCACTGATACAGTAGAGAAATAATCAAAAATAAATAATATAAAAAAATGAGAAAACAGTATGACATGATGCTTGCATTGGTTGGTGTAAGTAGTAAATTATTATGTTGAGAATACAAAACTTAAACAAAATCAGACACGACTGCAAGCTGATAAAAACGCTATCTTATTCAAATAATATATATGTATGTATGTATGTACATATGTATGTACGTACGTATGTATTGTATGTATGTATGTATGTATGTATGTATGTATGTATGCGTGCATGCATGTATGTATATGTGTATGTGTGTCTGTATTTCTAAGCATATATATCTATATTTATATATGTGTGTGTGTTTATATATGTATGTACGTATAAATGTATATATGTATATATATATGTATATATGTATATATGTATGTATATATATATATGTATATGTGTACATATATGTGTATATATATATATATATATATATATATATATATATATATATATATATATATGTATGTATATATATACATACATATATATACATATATATATATGTATGTATATGTGTATGTACGTGTGTATGTATATATGACACATATACATATCTCTATATACATCTACATGCATGCACACATACACACATACATACATATGTATGTATATATAGGTGAGCATACATGGATGTATATATATGGTGTTACTTTTGCTTATGCTTTTAAATAAATTGAAGTGATGAATCTTGCTTCAAAGTGTAGGAACAGAAAAATACATTAACTTTTAATCTTGCATAACGAAAGAACAAATGAAAAGCTCAAGTTAGAAAGAAAAGTGATAAAGAAAATCCAAAAGAAATCTTAAAGGTAAAAACCATAATAAAACAAGACAAATAATGATGTACAAAAAAGATAAAATGAATGATATGGAATTTTTCATGAAGTTTCAATATAAAGTACATGTGTGAATCTTTTAACATAAAGCAAATATATGTATGTATGTATGTGTGTGTGTGTATGTATGTGTGTTTGTGTGTGTGTATGCAAGTATGTATATGTATATATATGTGTGTGTGTGTTTGTGTGGGAAAAATTATACTTCAAATGTACATGTGTATGCATTATCATGTATATATTAATACAATATTCTACACACATGTACACACACACGTATACATACATATACACATATATACATACATACTTATGTATGTGCATGCATGCATACATATACATACACACATACATACATACATACATACATACACACATACATACATACATACATACATACATACATACATATATATTTATATTTACATACATATATATCAACACAAAGGAAAAACCGAAATATATTGAGAAGCACCTGGCATTAAAGAAAAGAAAATACCAGTTTGTTAATGAAAGTCAGGTATTATTATGTTAAAGTAACATTAGACTTTGTATGTTTGAGTTTGCAAGATTACAAAGGATGAAGAAAGTGAAAGTTTTGGGAAAAATTTCTAACATGTTACTTAGAATTTTGTGGCTGGTAGATATGATTTTAAGAGATTAGAAACTTAGTTTGACATAAGTCTGTCTGTTCAATATAAAACTAAGAACACAACTGCAAGGACATATTCTTTGAGTGTGTAAGTACCTTAAAGTAGTTGTATCTTGGGTCAGCAACACTTATTTGATTTTCCATTGTTGAGTTATTTTCTTTTGCTTACTTCACATAGCTGTATCAAGTTGACTGTGAGTGTATGTGTGTTTGTGGGTGTGACAATGAATGAGCCTCTACATGAGATAATAGGGGTGCCTTTGGATGGTTGTTTGGTCTTTCAGAAATAGCAGCCAGGTTTATTTCAAACCATTCCCTGTACTTATTAGAAAGAAAGAACATATATGATAATGTATTTGGTGGAGGTCATACTGCCATTGAAAACATGCTGGCTATGTTTCCCTTCAATTTTGTTAACAATGATTTAGATAATTAATCATTAAACAATAGTAATAAATTATCGTATTGGAAATAAAACTGAAGTGAAACATAACCAGTATCATCATCATCATCATCGTTTAACACCCTCTTTCCATGCTGGCATGGATTGGATGGTTTGACTGGAGATTGGCGAGCTAGAAGGCTGCACCAGGCTCCAATCTGATCTGGCAGAGTTTCTACAACTGGATGCCCTTCCTAACGCCAACCACTCCGAGAGTGTAGTGGGTGATTTTATGTGCCACCGGCATGAGGGCCAGTCAGGCAGCACTGGCAATGGCCATGCTCAAATGGTATTTTTACGTGTCACCTGTACAGGTGCCAGTCCAGCAGCACTGGCAACGCCCTCGCTCGAATGCTGTTTCTCACGTACCACCAGCACAAGTGCCAGTAAAGCAACGGTGGTATGTCACCTGCACAGGAGCTAGTCCAGCAGCACTGGCAATGCCCTTGCTCGAATGCTGTTTTTCACATACTACCAGCACAAGTGCCAGTAAGGCGACATGTGTTTTTAATGACAGTATGGCCCTCTCAAAATACAACAATATCAGTTTCAACACACATTTCCACATCAAGAATCTTGCAAATCAAATACAAAAATGTAATATTAGATAATGTATTCCCAGACACATTATGACTGAAAACAGAAAATGAGATAGCAATGGCTAGAATACTTTTAGCCACCAGTATGTTCAATCAAGGTCAGGTAGCAATAACAATGAATCCTTGCGGCTGATCCAATGAACCATTACAAAAGATAGATATAGAAGTACAACTGGTTGTTGTTGAGAGCTGATAGTCAGTAACATATTTACAAGGGTCTCTGTGGTGTTCAGTCTGAAAATATCTTATTGTTGAATGGTTCACCAAGTACTGGTTAACAAATTGATATTTCATACCTTCTCATTTATGCTGACCTGTATCCATGCACAGTGACATATTAACTGGTCAACCTAAGTTAAAGTACTTTGTAGAGCTACTTACCATCGTTGGAAGCAAAGGTGGCAGTGATGTGTTTTTGTGTTTTTGTGTTTCATTTGTGAGCAACAAAGCTAAGTGTCCTTTCATGAGTTAAGCACACACAAATATATCTATATATATCTATATCTATATCTATATCTATATATATATATATATAGAGAGAGAGAGGGGGGGGAGAAAGAGAAAGAGTGAGAAATGAGGTTTACTTGATTGATTCTCACATCATGAGGACAAAGGTATATAACTGTGTCCCTGTGACCCAATAGTTTATAACGTTGACATTCCTACCAAAATGTTTGAATAACTTATTTATTGACCAGTGTTTGAATATTCATTGAAGCAAGTATAAACTATGGGATTTCATGATTGTGATCAATCATAGCTCCATCTTGTGTAATGGATTGTATGCATAATACTGTAGTGTTTAGGATGTCAACAGCTGCAACAACAACAGCAACAACAGTAACAACATATGCAGCAACAATCGTAGTACAGTAACAACGGTAGTACAATAATAAAAAAAATAACAAAATTATGTTATTGCTCAAAAATACCTGATGTGTTTTATTTCATAGAATTATATTGACTCTAAGAATAACGGTGACTTCATTTGATTCCTACTGAACAGAATTGAATTATTTGAGATCTGTCATTGATAGCAAACTACACGAGATCAGATCAATATATTTGAACAATGTTACAGCTTTGAGCCAGCTTCTTTATATAAACAACATTTCTGAACAATGAAATATGTTTGGACAGATGTGAAAAAGAGAAAGAAAAAAAATGAAGTCTATATTTCTTGCTGTTGAATATGTATAAGTCTGAGGCTCTCTTTGTAGTCACTTGACCTCTCAATGCAGTAGTTAGGTCTTCTTTTCTTTGCATCTTTGAAATTGTAGACTTGTATTTAAGGCTGAGGACAGTATGCTCATAATAATGTATATCACCATAAAACCAGGCTGCCCAAAGAACTTGAACCAGTGAGAAAGGTTATGATTAGTTGGAATTATAAACTGAATGGTAGAGATTGTTGTTATTGCTGTTCTTGTTTAATTCCAGGTCAACCATGGTCTAGCAAATCTATAAAGACATACATCTGAGCTGTGATTATCTTGTCTTCTTAGAGGTATTTTGGGTAGTATTATCCAATATGGAGTTTGCTTGAAAGAAATTTACTCGCTAATAGGACCAGATTGTGCAGTCATGTAAAAGCTCTCTTGGCTTGTGCATACATCTCTACTGTGAGATGTTATAGTTTCAGGCTATATTTTTAGTCAGAGAAGAAATGAAGATATTTGACCTGGCAGCTAACAATCAACAAATTCAGCAATTTTCCCCTCACACTATATATTTTATTTTAAATATGCCTTCAATAAAAGTAAGAATGTGGCAATAAAACTGATCTGGTCATAGATAAAAGGGCTGATTAGCTGAAAGCAGTTCTGTTTCCACAGATTTTGTTACTGCATTGCAGACAATCAGAAATACTTTATTAAGCTATGTTAAACTGTCAGTACTGTGAGTAAGATGTGCCAAGATTTAAAAGTGAGAATGATTTAAGGTTTGACCTTTTAGCTTTTAAACTGACCATATCTGGCCCAAATTTGCTACCTGTTTTATGTTCTAACCAGCCAGATCCAGCCTACCAATGCCATTCTAAAAATATATACTCGCATCATCAGGATTTTGAAGCTACAAAATAATGCTTGATTAATTAAAGACAGTGAGAATGGAAAAGCATTACATTTGACAGAATAAACTGAATGCTAAAGAGTTAAGACTTAAAAAGGTGATAATCATTTTAACATTGGTAAAGTGTTTGAGGAGAGAATGTTTATTTTTACTCTAAATAGGCTGAGCACACTACACAAATGTTCCTTTACTAGCTGTTGTCATTTAAATTCAGTGCAGTCCTCAACAAGTAGACGTATTAACAAATGTGTTTTGATCATGAGTATTCCATACTTTTTATATATTACTTGACAGTTTCTGGTCACATATATTCTTTTATTTGTACTTATTCTATCAGTCTGTTTTGCCGAACTGCTAAGTTATGGGGACATAAACACCCTAGCATCAGTTGTCAAGTGATGTTGGGGTGGGGGGACAAACACACATATACAAACATATACACACATACATACATATATATATATATATATATATATCATATATATATATATATATATATATATATATATATATACGACAGGCTTCTTTCAGTTTCTGTGTACCAAATCCACTCACAAGGCTTTGGTTGGCTCAAGGCTATAGTAGAAGACACTTGCCCAAGGTGCCACGCAGTGGGACTGAACCTGGAGCCATGTGCTTGGTAAGCAAGCTACTTACCACACAGCCGCTCCTGCACCTATCACAGCCACTCCTGTGCTTATATGTATATCACCAGCACATGGTGTCAAGCAATGCTTTATATTGAATGGCTAAATGAGTAACTGACTTTAGTTTGAAAGCGAGTGAGGAAGTGATTGGCCAGCAGAATATCTAGATATGACATGAGGTAATTTGTGGTGAATATTCGATATTTTCTTGTACGGGGTACTTTTAGAATCCATTCTGTTAAGCCTTTTCTGGTAAGCACTTGTCAGAGCTTAGTCTGTAAACACCAATGCATTTTGAACAGTCATTTTTAGCTGCTCCTATCTATAAAGAAAGGAAATAAATTACACATCAACAACTCAGATGTTCCCTTTGGAGATTCTCAGTTCTAACTACTGATTTCAGCAATGCATCATGTAATAGTTTAAATAAGGCATACAGCTGGCTACATTTACAAATCCTGATAAAGCTTTTATTACAATGAACTTGACAGAATGCATTTTGTTTCATACAAAAGCACACCAGAAGCTAAATTATCTAGAATAGTTAGAGCACCTTATATACAAAATCTATGTTGAAGTCAAAAAGACAGAAGGTAGCCATAATGGTAGATGCAATGCAAAGTGGTGGGTAGGGGTGGAGAGTCTATATGGTTGTAAGGGTTGGGGGCCAAGGTCAATGCTGGTGATGGGGTTAAGTTAATGCCAGATATGTTTGTAGTGGTGCACCCAAAAGAATTAATGAAGGTGACGATGATGACATAAATGATGTTGAAGATGATAATGGTGGTGGTGTTGATGATTAGATGCTGTCCTAAGGTGGATGGTGATGATGATGGTGAGGAGGATGTTGGTGGTGGTTGCGGTAATGGAGATAGTAACAGTGACAAGGGTGAAATTAGGTGTGAGAGTGCTGGTATTGGTTGTGGTGATAGGGGCGGGTAGGGGTGGGGGTGGACGATGGTGAGATAACCATTGGAGATGGTATGACAAGGGGAGGAAGTAATGGTGGAAAAGTGATTGTGACAGTATGGTAGTGTTGGTGCTGTATGGTTGAAGTGTGTGGTGGTAAAGTTGTTTAAGATGAAGTTGTGGTGATTATGGAGGTAGCAGTGGCTGAATGATGAAGATGATAATGATGATGATGATGATGACGATAACGACAATGATGATAATGGTAATATTGATAATGATGATGATGATGATGAAGTAGATGGTGGTGGATGTGGTAATGATGGTAATGTAGTTAGCAGGGGATAAGGATGGACTAATGAAAGAAAAGATCAGCATATAGAGATGTTGATATTGGTGATGTTGATAGTAATCATGATGAAGAAAATGGCTATGGAACTGATGATGGTATTAGTTGACAGAGGAGAAATTGAAGAAGAAGGGTTGAATTGGTAGATGTTGGTGGTGCTGGTGGTTGTGCCAAAGACCAAGCAATAAAATACACTAATAAAAACTCAACAATTGAGTTGGTGCTGGATACGTTGATGATGGCACAATTACCTGTCTTCTTGTTTGTTAAAGCTTGCTGAGGAAGCAAGTCAGGAATTTGCTTAGCAAAGACAGGACCTCTCCCAGCACTGAATTGGTAGTTTCACATGTGTATTTTACATGTGATTATTCTGAGTTGTCTGATTTTCTGCTCCATGTTTGTCATGTCGATTAAATATTTTAATGTATTGTTGATTATTTATCAAGTACTTCATAGTATTATGATATGTGTGTGTGTGTGTGTGTTTGTGTACATGCACGCGTGTATACATGTGTATGTATTCTTGTGTGTGTGCATATGTATATTTGTGTATATACATATATATATATATATATATATATA
>NC_068982.1:163857835-163865424 GCF_001194135.2 Octopus bimaculoides
AAATGTGCAACAAGGTGGAAAAAAGAGTACTCAAATACCAGAGGTAGAGTAATATGCTTTATTTAAAAGCAGCAGAAATATAACAAAAAAACCGTTACTCTGAGTTTCACGTTCCCGTTCATCGGACACACGTTCCCATTCATTGGACAGATGAACGGGAACGTGAAACTCAGAGTAACGGTTTTTTTGTTATATTTCTGCTGCTTGGTGCACCAGCATGACCGCAGCCACTTGGCTGAAACACATAAATAAATAAATAAATATCATATATAATGCATGTGTGTTTCTCTGTGTATGTATATGTGTGTGTGTGTGTGTGTATGTGTGTGGGCTGGTATGTCCATACACATATATCTTTGTTGTTGTTTCAAGTTGTTCACTGAAAATATTTTTCCAGCAAAACAATGAAAATCATTTATTTTCCTCTTCTTATTTCTCTTCCATGTATTTTGTGTTATTATTGCTCTCAGAGAGGGATCCTATGTACAGAACTTTCCCAAGTATTATTGACCACACAGAATTCAGTTAACCAGAGTTGTTGTTTGAATCTGAGTTAGCCCTACTCTCAAAAATACTGATGACCAAGTATTTTCCAGTCATGATCAGTCCATTGTATTTCAAGAAAAAATTGTATTTTAGATGGTTTTATCCAATAATCTTTCCTTTCATAAATTGGTAGACTGTGATATGAAAGGGATTTTGGTGTTGTGCCAGTGCTGGTGCCACTTACAAAGCATTCACGCCACATTGTAAAGTGGTTAGTATTTGGGAGGGCATCCAACGATAAAAACTATGCCAAAACTGACCTTGCCTGTGCTTGTGCCACGTAGAAAACACTCAGTCCACTCTGCTGAGTGGTTGGTGTTAGGAAGGGCATCCAGCCGTAAAAACCTTGCCAAAACAGACACAGAAGTCTAGTGCAGGCTCCTACCTGGCCAGCACCTGTCAAACTGTCCAACCCATGCCAGCATGGAAGGCGGACATTAAATGATGATGATGATGATGATTGTAGGAGATATTAAGAAGAGGAGTGGGAAAGGCGAAAGGCAGGCTGCTGCTGCTGCTGCTGCTGATGATGATGATGATAAAATGTCCCTTATTCTTTTAATTGTTCAAGGTAAGTTGTAAGATTGTCGGATTGTTGCTGTTGAACTACTCTGAATCACTATAAAGATCCACTCTCATATATGGGTTGACTTGCTAGAAATAGTAGCTAAATTCTCCTCAAAATGACATCCTATCATGTTAAAAAAGAGAAGAGTTTATTGTGTAAGACGTGGCATATAATTTGAATCTGATATATTTTAAAAATGGTCTTGGCTAGAATACCTTTTATTATAGGTTTCCCTGACCAGGGCTGACATGGAACTGGCAGCAACAACAACAATGATGATGATGATGATGATGACAATGACAACATTCTTGAATTTGTCATATTTCAGAGTAACATGAAACACAGACTGACATATACACACAGATACAAAGACATTAGTTTATAGTAGTTCTTTCATGATGGCTATTTTATTTATTTTTTTTTTTATATTGGTTAGGCTTGGTGAGCAACCTCCTTAGTTATTGATTCCAAGTTGTTATTGAAAATATTCTTACAGCAAAATGGTGAAATGTGTTTATTTTCCACTCCTTGCATCTCTTTCATATGTGTTGTGTTATTATTGCTCTCAACGAGAGATCTCATGAAAGAAGCAGCACCAAATATTCACCACATGGAGCTCAGCTAATCAAAGCATTTGTTATATTTTCTAACACAATGAAATTAGTCAACTTATTAGAGAGCTTTCAACGAAGGATGATTTTAAATGGTTTATTATTTGCCTTTATTCTGTCTGAAAAGAACCATGTATTTCTTCTAAGTCATTATTTTGTTTTCTTTCTGTCATACTGCACTTTTCAGAAAGATTCAATTTACTATGCCAATCAATATGTATCACATTTTTCCAACCTGTAAAGAAGACTTAAATTTGTGTGATAAAAATAAAATTGGAGCATTAAATATGTGTTTACTGTCAAAGAATTTTTGAAAGAATAATATGGAAAAAGAAAGAAAGAATGACAGAATTATGAAATAAATAAAGGGAAATTGCTTGATATTCAATATTTTTCCATTCTTTTTTTACCTCTATTCAAACGTTGATTGAGTGAATTTGTAGACCAACAACCAGAGCAGTTTTCTTTTACCCTCTCCTTTGTTATTTTATGAACAAAAATTAACACATTCACCAGACATTTTTATATTGTATTTTATTTCATTTTATTTCAGTTCTGGAACAATACGTTCTTATTGTCTCATCTGTATTAGTTTTCTTTGAAATGTCACAAATTCTTAGGTGTCATTACAAGCCTTGCTGTTTCAACTGTTATCTCTCTAACGAGATGCTATTTATTGTTGTTGCTTTATTAATTTGTTATATAAATGGAACTAGCTTCAATTCATCTGATGCTGCACCACCTTGTTTCTCTGACCAAAAATATTCCACTCTTTGAATATTTTCATCAACTTGACTTCTTGATCTTTCTTTTAAAAATTTTTTCCTAAGTTTCTTTTATCGAGAAAATATATAACAGAAATTCTTCATATATTAGTATATTCTGAATACAGGTGAGATGACCAATTAGATATAATGTTTACTTTGTTGGTAAACCTCTCCATCATCAACACCACCAATCTGTTAATGAGACCAGTGGTAGTCAACAATACTTCTGGCTTTATTTACTAAGCGAATTGAACTCAGCATTGCAAGTCAATAAAATAGTTGATAATTTCAGTGTTGTCATTGTTTTACAGTGGTGAATTATACCACCATGAAGAAGTAGCTACTTGCAGCTAAGTACACTGAACAGTTGAGAACCAAGTTTCCTTGGTACATGGTGGAACTGGTGATAAGAAATGCATCATGGACTGCTAGGCTGAGTTACCAGACTTGCTATCGAACTGATCATCTTAGCTGAGTTATCAGGCATGCTATTAAATTGACCACCTTTGATTCAAAAGAGATAAAATGAAAGTATTAATGCAAGGATTTATTGTAAAATAGACTAGAAACAAAATTCTTCCTGGATTTCTGGTAAACATACTTGATTATAGTAGGACAATGTAATGGTGCACAACATCATCATTGCTTAAGATTGAACAACAAAGACCAAAATTCATTTTCATGACCTGAAAACATTTTAGGCATGAACAGTTGCTGTCCCTTCTAGAAATCCTATACTATTCTGCTCACACACCTGAGATCTAAAATTCCCTTCCATAAATTATAGATTGCACTTTATGATTTCTGACTATATATTTATGTGAACTGAATGTAAATATTGAGATGGATAAACAGGAAATTCAGATAAAGATAAAATGTCTATCGCAATGTTTATATCTAATAGATTCAAATATATTCTTTGAATAATCCTAGACTATTAAGAAATTAGATTTAACCACCTTATCATTTTCAAATCAAAAACAGGAACATAAGTGATATAAAAAAATTGCAATACTTATTGCTGTTTTACAATAATTTTTCTTTACTTGTATAGGTGGGATAGTTTTATATTGAAGCAAATATTAGTCTTGCAAATAACCACTCAACTATAAAGAATGAATAGGGTGTTTTGTCCTTGTCAATCAGATAGACTGGAGTAAGTGGAGTCACATGCTTTGTTTAATGACACAACACAATGGTTATAGTAGAACTTGAACTCTTGAGTTCACATCCTCCAATAGTAGCCCTAACATTATTCCTCTGACTAAGACATAATTCTGCTGATAGATGCTAAATGTAGTATCCATTTTTTTTATAGAATAATTATAATCTTTCCTTCATTATACAATACCTGCTTATCTTTGATGTCCATCAAAGTTGGTTGTTGCTGTTTTTATTTAACACCAAGGCCTTTTAGTTAAGTTTGAGCAGACTATGGCAAAAGCATTCAAGTCATCACCATCTAGTTCCTTTCTATATCCCAAACAAAATAAACCTTCCATTTTTAAGAGGGTTGAGTAGGATTCAAGTAAGATTTGATCACAAACTTCTCAGGTAAATCTGATAATTATTCCTGATACTCAGGTGGATTGAGTAAATGTTGCAATGAATTTAAATTCATGATTCAGGAACA
The DNA here is from genome assembly GCF_001194135.2 of Octopus bimaculoides. Classification (NCBI taxonomy): domain Eukaryota; kingdom Metazoa; phylum Mollusca; class Cephalopoda; order Octopoda; family Octopodidae; genus Octopus; species Octopus bimaculoides. The sequence continues at coordinate 163,861,961 of NC_068982.1, forward strand.
GTCAATCTAATTTCTTATCTATTTAGATACATCACTTCTAACATATTTACATATATTAAAATATAAACAAACTGTAAGTATCACTTGGCTCATACATATCTCACTTTTTAAACTTCTATTCTTTGCCCACATACACAGCTACAATTAATAACACAAATAAGAACTAAAGTCTGTGAAAATTAGTTGTAATCTGCATCAGCAAAACAGTTTAGTAGAATTTGCTTGAATGTGGGTCTGTTCAATGAATTATACCTCTCTGCTTCAAATTTTTGGTTTTGTACTAAATTCTGAAACTATAAATTTTCTCTAACAATGTTTAGTCTTGTTTCTTCATTAACCATTAACTCACACTATGTGGCACTTGGTTTAGGATCTCAGTTCTGTTGTGGTGGGCAGATCTTCTCAACTACAACAATGTGCCACATATCTCAGTCCTCTGTCATCTCCTTCATATATTTCAGTGTTTTGAGAATAAATGCCAGTAATATGCAGGTTTATTCATCTGACAGTATCAATTTGTCTACAAAGTAACAGCTTTGACTTTAACCTAAAGAAATCAATATAAAGAAAAAATATTCTTTGAAAGAGTACCATAGCTTGTTATCTAGTGCATTTAGCAGGAGTGGTGGCGCAATGAAGAAAAAGCTTAGTTTTATCTCTGTAAATTGAGTTCAAACCTTGTCAGGTTTGATTTCGCTGTTTGTCTTTGGGGTGTCCATTTCTAGTCAAGGTAGCAGATTGGCAGAGTTGTTAGAGAATTGATTAGAATATTTTGTGGTATTTGTTCTGGCCCTCTGTAATCTGAGGTCAGCCTTACTGTTCATTCTTTTGAACTCAGTAAAACACCAGTTCAGACCCATGAAAATGTGTGCGTGGATCATCATGTATAACTACATAATTTCGTTTTATCAGTCATCCAGCATCTAAAACCTTAGAAATGAATGATATTATAAATATTCTTGCAATTATTGCCCTGCAAGTGATATTCTTTTTATCGTATATAATTTGACAGCTTGCTATATAATTCAATATATTTCCTTTGTTCTTATACAATTTTATCACTAACGTGGATCCATATAGTTAGAACATTGGAGAAGATATTCACCTAGAAATCCTCTTCTGAAGGTCAGGTTTATGAAAGCTACAAGGGTGGAGGAAAAAAGTGGCTTTCCTTAGCTGTAGTTGAATGATGACAAAGATGATGATGATGATGAGGGTCAATTTAGTCATTTTACACTGTTGTTGTTGTTTGTTCCTTCTTGAGCCATGCCTGGCTCATAAGGGCTGGTTTCTTGGTTTCAATGGCATTAAGTTCCCCATCTGGACAGGATGCTGGTCTGTTTCAGGTGAGCTGCTAGATGTAGGAGGAAAGAGTGAGAGAAAGTTGTGGCGAAGGAGTCAGCAGAAGTTCGCCATTACCTTCTGCTGGAGCTGCATGTTTTGCTCATAAACACACATATTTCATGGTCTGAGATTTGAACCCATGATCCCTCGAGCGCGAGTCTACTGCTCTAACCACTAGGCCATGTGCCTCCACAGTCATTTTAAATAAAAAAAAAAAAAACAGAAAGGTTGGACCTTTGTCATTTGATGAGGAGGAATCAGTTGTTTAATCAACAGAATTACCTGATCCTGAGTTAAACTGTAAGTGGCTGAGTATTCCATGGACACAGGTACACTTAATGCAATTCTCAGACAGAAACAGCAGCATGACACAGTATGTAACAAGGTATGGGCCAAGATTGGATCAAGATTGTACCATTTGGCTATACTGTGCCAACAGCATTGACAGTAAAATGAAATATTTCAAAATTGGGAATCCAATATTTTATTAAAGATTTGGTGTAGTAGCAGATTAACTTTTAGTCAACAGCAAAAACATGCCTAATTTTATATGAAATAAAATTAATCTTGTCATTTTTATCAAAATCAAATCATAAAACTAAAATCAATTGAGCTAGCTCCCTTTTCAAAACAATAACACCCTTGGAAAAAAAAAAAAAAAAGAAAAAGATAAACTAACAAAAATAAACATGTACACGAATATGATGCTGCAGTATTGGAGCAGGAATAACAGATAGATGGAATCATGGAACAGAAGACAGATGACATAAAGATAAACAAATTTTGTCTTTGAGAAGCTAATTCTTTTTACTCAGTGTCATAAGATGTAATAAAGTAAACAAATATTGTATTATTCTTGTTGTATTATGGCATTTACATCAAATCGAGTTACTTCTGTTGATGACAGAGATTAGCAGAGATGTCATAAAACACTACTGATTGACATTCTATCATTTAGGAAGCTGCTATGATGGAATTATCAGTTGGGAAACAGAAGGAATTCTTTCTTCTATTTATGATGATTAATAATTTCTCTCTCAACGATATAAAACAATCTCAATCTGCAACTGGCAGAAACTGTAGTCTCCATTAGCATATGAGTGTGAATAGAACTAGTAACATTTATATAAGACTACAAAGGTATTTAAGTGAGTGCTTGAACCAACTATGTGAATGGAACAAGTCACTAAAATTGATGAATATATGAATGCATGTTAGTGATAAAATTGTGTAAGAACAAAGGGAATATATTGAATTATATAGCAAGCTGTCAAATTATATATGATAAAAAGAATATCACTTGCAGGGCAATAATTGCAAGAATATTTATAATATCTTTCATTTCTAAGGTTTTAGATGATGGATGACTAATAAAGCGAAATTATGTAGTTATATACGATGATCCACACACAGACATACACATTAGCATTAACAGTTAACATGTGAATATAATGAATTGTAAAACACTATATTTTTATAAATATAAACAGGAGATTGAAAAAGAAAACAAAGTGAGAAACATGATCTGAGTTACATCAATGAATTCCTGAATGATTGAGTTACCAATTACATCTCCGAGAGTATTTCTTCTAGATTAGATACACTTTTATAAATGTATCTGCAAGTAAGTGCATATGTGTGTGTGCGGAAAAGCTTTTCTTTTAAACATGTAGTGATAAAAGTAAAGATTTCATACTGATACAAGACCACATAAGATTATTATCTATTAGATTGACTTCAGCTCTTGACTGGTACTTATTTTACCAACATCCAGAAGGATTACAAGTAAAGTTGGCCTTGGCAGGACAGAAACCCAAAATGTTAGGGAATTTAACCAAACATCACAAATTTTTTCCAAGTGTGTCGTCGTCATCGTCGTTTAACGTCCGCTTTCCATGCTAGCATGGGTTGGACGATTTAACTGAGGACTGGTGAAACCAGATGGCTACACCAGGCTCCAATCTGATTTGGCAGAGTTTCTACAGCTGGATACCCTTCCTAACGCCAACCACTCAGAGAGTGTAGTCGGTGCTTTTACGTGTCACCCGCACTAAGGCCAGTCAGGCGGTACTGGCAACGGCCACGCTCAAAATGGTGCATTTCATGTGCCACCCGCACAA
>NC_068982.1:163868027-163870877 GCF_001194135.2 Octopus bimaculoides
TACACCAGTCATTGGGTATGACTCCTTCGTGTATCACCTGGTTCGTAATACGGGTGACTAGGCTGTAGCCAACACTGCCAGATATTTTGAGCATCTCTGCAGTGATTCCTGATGGGCCGGGGGCTTTCCCTGTCTTCATACTCCTAATTGCTTTATCTACCATGGTACTGTCAACTCGGATAGCTGGTCCCTCTGTTGCGTCGACATACGGCAGACTCTCTTTCTCCCATTCATTCTCTTTATTAAGCAATCTATCGTAGTGGCATCTCCAGACCTCTTTCTTTGCAGCCTCATTTAGAGCAAGCGTACCATCATCCATGCGAACACATTTCTCTCCTACTACATCACTATTCTCTCAAAGTGTATTATTAAAATACTGTCAGTGCTCAAATTTTAGTTTATTTTTATATAAAAAATTCATATTTCCTTATTAGTTGTTGTTGTTGGGTTGGTCAGGGTAACTAAGTTGAAGGAAAGGGACTATGTTCTTTACATGAATGACCCAAGTATACAAGTGAATTATATCAAGAAGCATATTTGCTGGCTTGTATGTGATATTTAAAGCTTTATAATGTTCCAGTTAACACTGTTACATGATATATGTAAATAGTTATTATAAAATGGAATAAGGTGGTAATTATATAAAAAGATGTTCACATGTGTATAGATATGCATGCATTTCGACATTACTCTTTGCCAAACATGGTACACGAAATTACACAAAAACAAGAAGAAAGTGTGAACACATTTCTTAGTATTAAACAACAGAATTTTGTGTAGTGTCTATGGTGGCTGTGTTTGAGATTTCAATATTCCAGTTTTTAATAACCTTGAACAAAACTTCTAGGACCTGTGGAGATACAATTGGCATGAATTTACTCAACTTTTCCTTAGTCTACTGCTCTTAATTGCTAAATAGTCAGATAACCTTCATTTGCATATTTCAAAAAATGTTATTGTTCAGTGTTATTATGTGTCTTGCACAGCCTAGATTAAAGATTGGTTGAATGCTTCAATAGGTTCAAGATTGTTTAGTAAAGACAATGTTTGAAGATAAGAAAGATAGGCAGAGTATTTGGTATGTCAGTAAGTTGTATTTTTTAGAAAATAGTTAAGGAGGGAAGGGCAGCATCTATAACTTCATTTTACAAGGCCTTTGAGACTGGTTTTTACTCTATCAACATCTGTGTGAGAAGAGTATAAAGATCAAGAAGAACAGTGAACATAGAAATCAGCAAAGACAATGACTTCAGAGAAGAATGAAATAAATGTTCTTGATGCAGGACATGTAATAGCCAAATAGATTCTGGCATTTGATGGAATGTAGAGAGTGGTAGACAAAACAGTGGGAATGAAAGGAATGAGAAAGGGAGATTTTTATTTTAGTTTGTTGCTAGGATACCCTATATGTGATTTAATTTTTACATTTTACCATTAATATAGCTTTTGTGACCATTTTACTCATAAATTTTGTATATTTGGAGCTCTACATAAGATAGTTACATAATCAATTTGTTTGTACATCTAGTTTTGTTTTAAGGTGTATTGAGTAATGTAATATGCTGCAATGGCTACATGTTTGGTTAACTGACAAGAAAATGAAAGTGCAGGCATGTCCACTATAACAGTTAAAGTCATGAAGTTCACGACTTTGGTACTTGCATACAAATTTCTAAATTATATTAATCATGTACATCTGTTTGGTGGCCTGAAGGTGTTATTTTCTAAAGGAAATTTTAGCATTGGTGTTTTACTAATATATTATTCATGCTAGTTTATGATTGGATATAACACACATGCTGTGTTTTCTTTATATTTTTAACACTTCTGTAGTCAAAGAGCATTTGCTTTATGTAATATACTTAATGCGTTTTTGTTGTTTTTGTCTGTTTTATTTATTGTGTAGAATTTGTTGCTCAACTGCTGCTGCTGCTGCTGCTGCTACTACTACTACTACTACTACTACTACTACTACTACTACTACTACTGCTACTGCTGCTGCTGCTGCTGCTGCTATTACTACTACTGCTATTGTTACTGCTGCTGCAAATATTCCTACCACTACCGCTGCCACGGCCATCATGACCTACACCACCACTGCTGCTGCTGCCACTGCCACTGCTGCTACTATTACTAATACAATAACAACAGCTACCACCACTGATGCTGCCCCCCCCACTACTACTACTTATTTCTTTATTTCCCACAAGGGGCTAAACATTGAGGGGACAAACAAGGACAGACAAAGGGGGGGGATTAAGTCAATTACATCAATCCCAGTGAGTAATTGGTACTTAATTTATCGATCCCGAAAGGATGAAAGGCAGAGTCGACCTTGGCAGAATTTGAACTCAGAACGTAACGGCAGACGAAATACTGCTATGCATTTCACTCAGTGTGCTAACGTTTCTGCCAGCTCGCCCCTACTACTACTACTACTACTACTACTACTACTACTACTACTACTACTACTACTACTACTACAACAGTCATATAGTTCAGGCAGATCCCCAAGTGGTTAGGATTTTGGACTAACAATCATAAGGTCAAGGTTTCATGTATCCTTGAGTAAACCTGTTTAATTCACGTTGCTGTTGTCATCACAGATGAAAACGAGCAGCAGTTGAGTGAATGTGCATCTCTCTCTCTCTCTCTCTCTCTCTCTCTCTCTCTCTTACCCACCATCTGTCACATCCTTGATGGCCTACTGGGTGAAATGTGAGAGGGTTGAATGTGGATCTATGTCTATTCGCAAATACTAAGGCATATGAAACAAATGGCTAAAACATGGTAACTGCTACTATGTCATACTCACTAACAAGTGAACGCTACAGTCTACCAATATATATA
>NC_068982.1:163872094-163892070 GCF_001194135.2 Octopus bimaculoides
ATATATATATATATATATACACATATATATACACATATATATATATACATGTTTGTATGCATGTGTGTATGTATGCATGGATATGTGTGTATGTGTATAATTATATGGTGAAATGAAATTGTGCTGATGGAAAATTCATAGCACTATCCTTGCTGCAATGAAAATATTTTATTTACGAGAGCTTCATAGGTGAATAGTTGCTTTCAAAGTTATAATACAGTTTCTTCAAGTTTACCTAAGCTTATATAATAACACATCAAGATCAAAAGTAAGCGATGAATGATAGGACACACAGTTAATACTTTAGAGCTACTTCAAGATGTTAGAAAATGCACTTCTATAAAGCCCCAACCCAGCACGTCAAATTATACTCTCAATACAAACATATACACACACAAACACATACATACAAACATACACACACACTCACACATACATACACATTTACGTACATACATACATACATATATACATACATTGATATGATTTTGGGACGATTGAGAGAATTTCCAGTGGACTTGTGAAATGAACCAGTTCTATAAGAAAGTTAGTGATGATTTATTATGTGAAGAGGATGAAAGACGGTTTAGATGCTACATATTTCTGCTGCATATATTTTTCAACTACAGCAGCATGATATGTTATTGGAAAACAGGATAACCATACAGTAAAAATTAGTATGAAAAACACAAAGAATATCTCAGAAAGAAGTATTTAGAAATCAACAATGAAAAAGACTCTTACAGCATGGTGACACCTCTTCAACCAGGTTGTCCAAGAGAAATTTGGTAAGGTGGAGCAAAACTGTTTTCAGGCTCCAGGAGATGTAGGCTTCTTAAAATTTAAGGACGCCATGAGGCTATTTAGTATTATTATTTTTTTTGTGTGTGGGGGCTCAGTAGATAGACCACAAGCCATTCCTTGGATCACTGAACCCTAGATCAATGTACTGGCTCAATCCCACTCTCAAGAGCCCTGGACATAGTTGCAACTTATTATCCAACTCCACAAATCACAAAGTTTAATAACATTTTCTTATACATCTTGGTATTGGTGGAAAGCCTGATCAAAAATTAGAGAATGTTTCAATTCATAATGTAGTTTCCCTGTATATCTCAAACATTTAAATCAAACATTTAAATCAAACATTTAAATCAGCTTATAATGAAGAAATAACAGGTCAAACAAAATTTAAATCAGTTTCTAGCTGTGGACTTCCCATCTTTCCTATGGAACATGCTGTTCTACTATATAAGTCTTAAAACATGTGCACCATACTTCAGTGACTAAATTTATGAGGGGAATTTGGCTGTTATACTGAGTGATTAAATCGAAACTCCCTTGTTTACATAGACCAGCAGACATGGCAGAGACATGTATTTTCAGCCATCTTAGTTCTGCCTTGAATTTACACAGAAAGGATTTTGGTTTGCAACTGTTAAATGATCAATAAAATAGGTACTAGTTATATATATATATTGTCAGTAGTTCATATATCCAAAAAAGAAGCATTAGAGTAGTAATATATTTTTAAAGAAGTTAAATGTTATGGCTAACAGCTATCATAGAGTGACCATTGGTTTTGCAGTAATCTTTATGTATAAATGGCAATGTCTGTCTGTCTGTTTGTCTGTTACCATCTTGGTGTCCAAACCAGCAAACCAATCTTCAATAAACTTTGTGTATATGTTGAACTAACATCCAGTTCAATTACAGGCTAATTGGATTTCAATAAAAATCAATAATGGATCGACTACGGGGGTTGGGCTATTACATGATAAAATGAGTGGGGTGCAATAGTGTTAGGTTTAGGGAAATGTGGCATAATGAGGGTGGCTGATATAAGGGAGGTGGAGGCGACAGGAAGAGATAGACACACAAGGAATGTGAGAGACAGACAGGGGCAGAGTGGGAGAGACAGAATTTTAATACTTTGTTCTTTCATTTCTTCCTATCACTTAATGCATACGCTTTTAGTGAATTAACTGTCATATACTCAGTCAAAACTTTTACAATATGTCCAACAACAAATGTTAAACAAGTGAAAGGTAAAGTGATTTTATATTTGTTTAAGATTTTATAATAAAGATTTATTAAAATTTACCAATGTACTGAAACAATACAATACATATAATGTCTTTCCTTTTCTTCCATAGATAAATAGCCCCTCGTTTTCCATATATATAAAAGAGAGTTTGTATGTGTGTATCATCATGATCATCATTGTTTAACGTCTGCTTTCCATGCTAGCATGGGTTGGACGATTTGACTGAGGACTGGTGAAACCAGATGGCTACACCAGGCTCCAATCTGATTTGGCAGAGTTTCTACAGCTAGATGCCCTTCCTAACGCCAACCACTCTGAGAGTGTAGTGGGTGCTTTTACGTGCCACCCGCACGAAGGCCAGTCAGGTGGTACTGGCAATGGCCACGCTCAAATGGTGTATTTTATGTGCCACCCACACAAGAGCCAGTCCAGGGGCACTGGCAACGAGTGTGTGCATATCTTCCTTATGCATTTGAAAACTGAGGTGCTGATTTTACATACTGGTTTGAGAAAAATAAGTTATATTTTAGTCTTTTACTCCACACAATTGGAATTATGTTTAATTAAAATAACTCTATATCAGATCTTAATTTTGGTGACAAGTTAGTAGATAGAGTCTTCTAATAATAGTTTTGTAGCACTAGTGTTATTTTTCTAAACTTTAATTTATTTGGTGATTAATAAAAATAATTACTAGCAATGCTAGCACCTGTAACTTACTAGACTCAACTCTATAACAAAAATTATCGTATCTGTAAAAAGAAACAATATTAGATAGAGCTTAATTAAAATCATTAAAAGTTTTAAAAGTTCATTATAGGATTTTAAAATATTTTTGTCTGTCAATTATGGTTATCGCCATAAAATAATTAATTCTTCTCATATATTTTGTGAAGATATTGTAGTAATTAAAAAGAAAAAAACGTTATTTTGTATTTTCAAGAATCTAGGATTGGTAAAAAAAATTCAACTTTTAGTCAATAAAATTTGAATAAACATTTTAAAATCTTGAAATAAAAAAGAAAGAATAGTACAGACTCTAAAGAAAAACCAGAATTTTAATACATATACCTATATTAGTACTCAGAATGTTAGTATTAATACAGCATTGCAGTCAGAATTGCAGCTAACTGAATTAATGGATTTATAGGCCCACACTAAACATGAGATATGAATCATGCTGTATTCATCTCCTTAGCTGTGAATATGTATCAGATTTATCATAGAGCTCACCATAAAAATATGGTTTACTTTATAATTGACAAATGGTTTGTTTTGCTGTTTAAATCCTTCCTTGAATATAATTTGGAAAAGAATAGGAGTTATTGATTTTCCTTAGATAAACCACAATAACTAATCCCCTGGGTAATTTTGTATCCTTTTGACTGAATCTGTTTTGAAACTCCCACTGTGTATGCTTATATTGGATTTATTCAAGGGAAATGTGTTAAATACAACCCTTTTGATTTATAATATGAGATGTATTAGTCTTCTTATGACTGGTATTGGCTTAAGGGACATGTCACGTACAAGTATGGTAAAATCAGGAATTTGAGGAAATTGATGAAGTGTAGTGGTAAGAGTTAGTCCATGGTTTGAACAATAAAGTTTTGGGCCTTGCTATTTGTTGTGTGAAAGTAGAACACCCTTATTTGGTTGGCTCCTAATGGACTGTGCCACAATAAAAATGGACTTGCGCAGAGAGAGAAAGAGAGAGAGAGAGAGAGAGAGAGAGAGTCGGCGACCTTGAAAAGAACTGTGTTGTTCAGTGTTGAATCAATGATTGGTGCGGATAGGTTATCCTTTATTGAAGGTCCTCCCTAGTGGGGTTACCTATTGTTGGAACTGTTAAACCATTGTTGATTGGCTGTTGTATTGTTTGGTTTTGCTTTTATTTTCTCCTTCAGTTGGGGCGAAAATAGCAGTAAGCAATGGAAGTGTTGCAAACATGTGTTGAGAGCTATGCTTCAGTAGCAGGTTGTGAGAATATAACAGCCACTGTTAACCAGCTGGAAGTGAAGGAAGTATCTGTGGATTTAGAAATATTAAAAAGCAGCAAGGAATTAATTCAAAGAGAGAGAGAGAGAGGTCAAGACTAAAATTGACCACACCTGGAAGATGTAACAAGAAGGAAAAATAAAAAAATGGTGGTGTATAGAATCCTATCACTTACAAGCAAGAAAATAGAGATAGCCAGTGAGGAAGCAATAGAAGAGTGCTTGGAAGAAATAAAGAGCGACATTAATTTTTCTGCAGAGGGAGAAAATTCGGCACAGTGGAGGTGCACGGTCCTACCATAGAGAACGCAGTAAAACATTCCTCTACAACATTGAAAACAGAAGAATGGGCACTCCTGCTAACCTATGTCGGTAAATGAGTGAGGATTGGCTGGGTGCCCCCTGAGATTGCCGAGATGTGGCTGCTTGCAGCAATCTTAACGGGAACAAAAGAGGTCCCAGGAGTGCTGCAGGTAAGTCGGACAAAGCAAGTGAACTGTTGGGGATATGGCCTGGAAGTTATAATCCAGGCCACCTCACTGGACTTGCAAGAAATTGTAGAAGAAATAGAGCTACCAGACGAAGTAAAGCTGCGTGTGGTGGTGGTGGAGGGAAAACCTCCTATCTGCTTCCATTGCAGAAAGAGGGGGCACATAAAGGCGAGCTGCCCCTTTTATAACAACTAGATACCAGCGGAGGAGAAGCAAGAAGAGAACAACAACAGAGGAGAGAAGATAGAGGAAACTATAGAAAAAGCAAATGTGAAAAGCAGAGACGAGGGATTCCAGGAGATATAAAATAAAAAGAGGAAGGACCTAAAAAATTCTTCTCCCCGAAGAACCCGAAGAAGAAGAAAAAGAAAGAAGTAAGTAGCATATAAGCACCCACACAGTCTACCACACCGCCGCAAACACCCAAGAAAACCACAGACATCCCAGAATCTCCAGATAAGCATACACTAGTAGAAGCACATATAGACACACAAGCAGAGACACAAACATCACAGGCCAGTCATAGAAGAAGGGCGTATCTGACAAAATATTGTGACGTGCATGGCCATTGAAAAAAAAAATTGTAAAAATCAAATTGATAATAAGAGTTGAACTGCCTGAAGAGTGGTGCGTACCGGGTATGAAATGCATATTAATAGACATGAACAGTTATAAAAAATTAAAAGGAATTTTTGGCAATGACTTAGACCCACCAGGGCGAGAGATGAGATATGATTCTCTACCTCCCGTGGTAGAATTTGAACATTTGAGACAATATATGATCTAATACGGTAATTCTAATTTGATAAACATTGGTGTAATTGTTCGTTTGTTATAGAGTGCTAGATACAATTGTGTCAGATAATGGCACACAATTCACGGCAAAGGAGTTCAAAAATTTCTGTAAGTCAATCCAGATGAAGCATGTGTTAACATCGCTATAACATCCAAGGTCAAATGAGTTAGCGGAAAGATTTGTCAACAGATTCAAGAGAGCCTTAAGAAAGACCAGATGGGAAGATTTTGAAGATAGAAATATGACAAAGTTTACAGAATAACATCGAATCCAAATACAGAGTCGGGTAGGTCACCTGCAGATTTGATGTTCTCCAGAAAGATTCGTTCTGTGTTTGACAAATTGTTGCCGAGTAGGAAACGGAAAATTCAAAATTCAGGAAGTAAAACTAAATTTTCTAATACAGGTGACAAAGTGTATTCTAAAATGTATAAAAATGGAAAACAAGTCTGGGAACAAGGTAATTTAACTGGACGTCTGGGTAATGTGATGTACATGGTAAAAGGACCAAAATATGAACACAGAAGGCATTTTAACCAATTAAAGAAAGGATACACCAAAAATCAAGAAAGGTGAGATGAGTCAATGGATATATGGTAAGATATGTTCGAGGTCCCAGAAACACAAGTGAAAGCAGAACCGACACGTAGGTCGAACAGGAAAAGAAAACAAAGAGATATGATGGAAATTAATGCCAGGAGAAAGAGATATGCCAGTTTCTCTCCAAGGAAATAAAATTAATAAAAAAAAAGAATAAATAAAAAAAGGACAAAGCCAATCTCAAATGGGGAAGTGTTGTGTGGAAGTAGAACACCCCTATTTTGTTGGCGCCTAATAGACTGTGCCACAATATAAATGGACATGCGTAGAGAGAGTCGGTGAGCTGTGTAAATCTGCGTCGTATTTGAGTGAGTAGAAGTGTGAGTACTGCAGTTGTTGGCCTGTTATTTTCTGAATTGATGCATTGTTGTTGTTGAATTTGTTGGGATCTTTATTTGTCTTCCCCATTTGTGGGTGAAGTAGTGAGCGGTGGACCGGTGCAGGTGGGCAGTTGTGCTGCAGTGACTGGTGGGGCTGCTGCGAGTCAGTGAAGTGGAAGTTGGGGACGGGAATTTCGAGAGGTGTAGCGACTTGTTGAAGGAGGGAGACTGTCTTGGGCTGGCACCTCCCAGGGAAGTTATTGAGAGTGCCGAGAGGGGAGCTATTATCTGTGGAGTGTTGAAGATGGCAGCGAGGAAGTTCGGCACGGTGGGGGTGCACTTTGCAAGCGAAAATGAAGCGGAGAAGTACTCCACTGTGGCCTTGAGGTCGGCTGAGTGGGCACTTCTACCTACATACTGTGGCAAACGTACGGCCAGAGTAAGGATAGGTAGAGTTCCCCCTGAAATTGACGAGGCATGGCTGGTGGCAGCCATCCTCTACCATACAGAAGAAGATGTAGAAATTTTGAAAATGTCCAAAACTACGCAGGTGAACTGATGGGGATATGGTCTAGAGGTCACAGTCCATATAAGCCTACCAGACCTCCATAAGATTGTGGAAGAGCTGGTTTTGCCGGATGAAACTAGATTGAGGATTGTTGTGGTGGTTAGACCTCCAATATGTTTTTTGTGTGGAGTAAGGGGACACATGAAGGCTAAGTGTCCCCAGAAACACGAGGAAGAAATAATAGAAAAAGAAATTCAAGAAGAAGAGAGTACAGCTGTAGAGGAGGAGAAAATGGAGGAGCAATTTACGGTGGTGAAAAGAAAAAAGAACTTAGAATCACCACCAAAATTCTCTAAAGAGAAAAAAAAAGAAAGACAAACGAAGAGGAGAACAAGAAAGAACAGAGAAAATGGAAAATCAAATGAACAATCAAGTGAAGTGCGAACGTACGAACCGTCGCCTTCAACTAGCAAGGAAGAAGGAATACGAAAGAAGAAAGAAAACGAAAGAGACAGCGAAGTAGAGACAGAGGCAATTATAACGGACAAAAAAAAGCGGTGAAGGATATCAGAGAACGATGCCTGCAGGAAGAAACTTGAGAAACTTCATAGCATATGAAAAAGCGTCGAAATTGAAAAGAGGGTAACAAAAATGAAGAATGTTATCAAAATAAAATTGGCAAACCATGAAGGTAAGAAGGGAGAGAGAAAGAGGGGAGAGGTTAGTAGAACTATTTGGAAAAAATAGAGTTGAAATATCACCACTTCAGTATAGATACGACGAGCTGCCGCCTGTTGTAATTTTTGACGATATAGTACAGTATTCGTTGTAATTTTGTGTTAAAAAAAAGATACAAGACTGTAAAGTAAAACTATAATTTAAAAACAGTAAAATAAAACCACATGCTTTCATCACATTGATAATTCATCCGATATGTATTTATATGTACCCCAATGTCTTGTTTTGTCTGTCTTTGTGGTGTCCCCTCTTTATAAAGGCCATGTGCCTAAATAAAAGAAATAGAGCTGTGTAAAGCTGATTGTTGCGTATTGTCGAGTGTAATTACAAGTATTGTGTATCTTGAGTAGAACGATTTGCGAGGACGTTATTTATCATCCCGTTATATCGTACGTAGAAAGTGTGATACAACACTATTCTTTTGAAAATATGAAATAGAGCAAATAAGGTGATGAGGTGGCAGAATCGTTACCATGTTGGGAAGAAATTTGCAGCATTTCATCTGAGCTCAAATTTTACCAAGGTTGATTTTGCCTTTCATCCTCTTGGGGTCAATAAAATAAGTACCAATTAAGCACTGAGGTCAATGTAATTGACATTCTCTTTCCCATTCCCTCTAATTGCTGGCCTTGTGCCAAAAATTTGAAACCAATATGGATTAGAGCAAAGTAGCCTTGTTGCTTTGGTTATAGTCTACAACAACTGACTTATTCCAACCCTCTTATGAATCCTCCTATGTATAAACGGATTGATAAAGGACCTGGATCGTCAAAAAAATACCAATCAGCATATAAAAGGGAAATATCTGACCTTGTACTGACATGTGATATAAAAGGTTTATGTAGATACCTTAATTTTGAGAGATGGTAGTAGAAAATATATGAGACATGGAAATACTAGTTACTCACTGCCCCACCCCAATATAACAGAATAGGCTACAGCAATACCAAATAAACACAAAAGAGGAAATCAAATTGACTTTTAAAACACAGCTGAGCCAACTAGATGAAATGTTGCAAGTTTTAGAATACAGAGAAAGAATCTTTATTCCAGACAACTATTAGCCATGTTAGTACAAAATTGATAAGGAAAACGTTAATGGTGGTTAAAGTGAAAGTCAGGATAATGATAAGAAAGAGGAAGGAGTGGTTGATTATAATAATGATGATGATAAAAAATATTCACACACTCATGTGCACTCGCACATGCATATGCACACAGACACTCAGACGCACACGCACACATAGAGACACACACACACACACACACACACATTGGTCACTAATGTTTCCTCAATACAAAGTGCACACATGTCCACCCATTTGTTAATATATTGGTTTCAAATTTTGGCACAAAGCCAGTAATTCTGGAAAAGTGGGATAAGGCAATTACATTGACCTCAGTGCTCAACTGCTATTTGTTTTATTGTCTCCAAAAGGATGAAAGGAAAAGTTGATCTCAGCAAAATTTTAATTCTGAATGTAAAGATGAATGAAATGCCACTAAGCATTTTGCCTAATGTGCCAACAATTCTGCTAGCTTGCTACCTTATCATAAGCTAATATATTAACAAACTAACGTACTCCCATACACTTAGTGCACAAACTTTAAGATGCATAATGTTAAAAAACACAGTATACTTCAAAGCCAGGCAAAACAAATCCTCCCAGAGGTGAACAAAAATGACAGATCAATATTTCACTGCTGTCCTGAAATACGTGCAGAAAGTGTAAAATCTATATGCTAATGTGCATGTGTATAGTATAAATAGTATATATTGTATAAATACAATGAGCAATATAAAAAAGACAGCACAAGAGGAAAAAAGTTTGATAAATAAGGTATTAAGTAAAAAGATCTGTCTTAAAACATCACTGTAAAACTACACAAACATAGATGCACACATTGACATCTACACACTAGAAATGAGCTAACAGTGCTGGCTCAGATAAGTGAAGCTCTGAACATATGAAAGGAAATTCTTGGTAACGAAGGCTGATAAAAAAATATTTAAGATCTATAAAATAATAATCATAGTTACAGGCACAGGAGTAGCTGTGTAATAAGTAACTTGCTTAGAAACCACATGGTTCCAAGTTCAGTCCCCCTGCGTGGCACCTTGGGCAAGTGTCTTCTACTATAGCCTCGGGCCAATCAAAGCCTTGTGAGTGGATTTGGTAGACGGAAACTGAAAGAAGCCCGTCATATATATATATATATATATATATATATATATATGCATGTGTGTGTGTGTGTGTGTGTGTGTGTTTGTTTGTGTGTCTGTGTTTGTCTCCCCAAATCGCTTGACAACCGATGTTGGTGTGTCTACGCCCCCGTAACTTAGCAGTTTGGCAAAAGAGACCGATAAAATAAGTACTAGGCTTACAAAGAATAAGTCCTGGGGTCTATTTGTTCGGCTAAAGGTGGTGCTCCAGCATGGCCTAAATTAAATGAATGAAAAAGAAAAAAGAAGAATAGTTAAATATTTGTTGCTACACTCTGCATGTGAGTTTGCATTAGAAATCTAGTTAGTACACTTGTGATTGAAGTTAATGTCATGAAAAAAGAAGAAAAAAACAAACAAAAAAACAAAAAACACGTAGTAATTAAATCATGAAATAGATATAGAAGAAACAGCTTAAATAGTTGTGACCACATATTTCTGATGCAATGTTCAATACAAAACTACACCGTGTGAGTCAGTGCAGTGGATAACCATAGTACACTCGAAGGTAAAAAAACATTATAATATTATGTAATGACCATTGTAAAGTTATACTTCACTTCAGCACAAAATTTAATCTCTTCTCAACAAGGGGGCTGTTGCATAGGTGCTGAATGGCTGTGTGGCTAAGAAGCTTGTGTTGTAACCATGTTATTTCAGGTTCAGTCCTACTGCATAGCATGTAGGGTACATGTCTTCTACTATAACCCCAGTGGGATGGGCAACCAATGCCTCATGAGTGAATTTGCTAGACCAAAGCTTATTTGATATACGTGTGTGTGTGTGTATGCACACACGCGTGTGTGTATGTATGTGTTTTTGTTTGAGCATGTGTGTTTCTGATTGTTCCCCCATTGCTTGACAATCGGTGTTGGTTTGTTTACATCCCCATAACTTTGAGACTTAGTAGTTCAGCAAAAAGAAAAGATTATCGAAATAATAAGTATGACCCAAAAAATATGTATTAAGTTCGATTTGTTCGAACAAGCCTTTCAAAGTAGTACCCTAACATGGCAGTAGTCCAACGACTGAAACAAGATATATCATCATCGTCATCCTTTTACGCCTTTTTTCATGCTAGCATGGGTTGGATTTGATAGGAGCTAATGAACCAGAGGACTACACCAAGCCCTACTATCTGCTTTGGCATGATCTCTACAGCTGCATACCCTTCCTAATACCAACAACTTTACAGCATATACTGGGTGCCTTTTTACTATATATTACGGAAGATTTTGGATTGAGACAAAATTCTGCGTTATCTGTCCATATAGAAAAGTAAAATTTCAGCTTCATAAAAATATATATGTAAAATAAATATTCGGTATGACAAGCAAACATACGCATTGAAACAATATATATTCAATGATATTTAAATAATAAATTTGTACATACAGGATTGGTTCGTCACATCAGATGTGCAAATATTAAAGCTCACAAGAGTATATAGAAAGTTCAAAGGGAGAATTACGAGTTAAAATCCAAATGTAAAAATTAACGTATACATCCTACGGCCGTTTCAGGAACATTGTGGTAAGAGTAGATATCGATTTAAAATCCATTCCAGTATCGCTATTTCCTTCATCAGAAATACCAATATCTGGTATGGACCATATTTGGTACTTCGACATCTTTGATGTGATCCATACGAGATATTAGTATCTCTGATGAAGGAAATAGCGATACTGGAATGGATTTTAAATCGATATCTACTCTTACCACAATTTTCCTGAAACGGTCGTAGGATGTATCTGTTAATTTTCGCATTTGGATTTTAACTCGGAATTCTCCCTTTGAACTTTCCATATATTCTTGTGTGCTTTAATATTAGCAGATCTGATGTGACGAACCGATCCTGTATGTACAAATTTATATGATTATACCGAGAAACATTCTGTTGTGCCTTAGGCAAGTGGTCTTTATTTTAGACTCCAGTTGATCAATATACTGTGTGGAATTTGGTTTGGATGATGGAAGCTGAGTGGAAACTCACTTTACTCTCTCTCTCTCTCTCTCTCTCTCTCTCACACACACAAAGACATGTGCGCGCGCCCACACACACGTGCACATACAGACACACACACACTGAACATGTACAGCTTACACATACATGAAAATCCTTGCTCTTGAATGAAATTCTATATTTGCTTTAGAGTGACTTATGTATACTCACCCATTACTGTTAATCTGTAACTGTATTGTTGGAAGCCTGTAACCAGCGAAGCTATTGCTAACTAATTATGATATAGAATGTGTAAATAAGAGGAAGCAAAGCAATGATAAAAAAAAAACTCCACAAACTCTGTTCAGTCCAAGCGAATCCATTTCATTGATGTTACGGTGTTCAGGCCAATGTGTCACTTCATTTGTCATTGGGCACAGACTTGGACACTGCAGCTCATTATGAGAGAAAGGAAGAAAAAAGTGGAGGATCTATCTCAGTGTCTTCGCTCACGACTGATGAATTATATATTGACAAGAATACAGAATAAAAAAAAAGAAAAGTATTGGTTATTGAATAGCCAAAGAAGCCAATTTTTAAGGTTCTTGGAGAATTTGGAATTGTATTAGCTATTGTGTGTAATTAAATTTTTGATATTTTCTTGAAAGCTAAATGGAATGAATTTAAATTGAATAAATTTAGTGAAAAGTGTTCCTTAATTTTACTCAATTAGTTCAAAGATGAACTAGAAGAGTAACGAAACTAGGCGAGACAATATTCTTTTAACACACTAAATAAGTTTACAATTTTTTCGGCTATTTTCTCTTTTTTTATTCATTCATTATTTATTTATTCATTTATCATTTGTTCACCCTCAGAGAATTGCAGAAGTCAGGTTTCAAAATTGCATACACTACTCTTCCCCACCTACACACACACACACACACACACACACACACACACACACACACACACACACACACACACACACAAATTATTTATATTTCATTATTTCACATGCCGTTAAATGCAGTGGATTGTCAGAATCAGTAAAGCACTGGATAAAATGCATTGTGGCATATTACTCTCTCCTTTTACACCTAGAGTTCAAACCTGCCAAGGTACATTGTCATTTGTTCTTCTGTGGTTCATAGGTCGATAAAATAAGTAATCCTTAAATCCTTTACCACCCACCAAATTCAGCTCTACTCTGTGTTTATGAGAACTATCGTTATTTAACTTGATGCGTGGTATAGCGGTTTTCGTTGGCTGTTCAAGTGCGTTCTTTTAAATAGAAAAACAGTTAGTATGAATCACCATAAGACATTTTTGTGTATAAATATATTGTTTATTCTGTGTTCACCTTTTGTGGTGGAAGAATGTAGTATGATACAAAGATATGTGTGTTTACATACAAAGAAAATTTTGCTTTTTGCTTTTGCATTGAAAGAAGTAACATAATATTTGTATTACAGTATGTATGCATGTGTGTAATGGGAAGCCATTTTGAGAAAGTGTGTGTGATAAAATACCTTCGTTTACAAACCATATATCTTGTGTCGAGGTGAATAGACATGTGAGTCGCACGTGGAAGATTGCGCGTGGAGCTGCAGAGAAGATATGTGTCTTTGACCAAAGCCTGACAGGAACTGAGGCAAATTCTACAGTAGACCCAGAACGAGGCTGTTCAAGTGCGTGATATTAAATAGAAAAACAGTATGAATCACCATAAGACATTTTTGTGTATAGATATATTGTTTATTCTGTGTTCACCTTTTGTGGTGGAAGAATGTAGTATGATACAAAGATATGTGTGTTTACATACAAAGAAAGTTTTGATTTTTGCTTTTGCACTGAAAGAAGTAACATAATATTTGTATTACAGTATGTATGCATGTGTGTAAAGAGAAGTCATTTTGAGAAAGTGTGTAGCTTTGCCACATAGCCTCCTGCTAGACTTGAAAAAGTCAAGAAAAGGTAAAGAGATGGCGCATGTAAACATGCAGTGTAGAAAAGCAGGTAAGAACATGGAATACAAGCAGAAGAATGCAATACAACAAAAAATGAGAAATCCAAGTGTCTGGTTTTTCTCGGAGAGTACTTGTTAGGCTTCGAGCGCAGGGCAAAGGTGAGTGGATAGTGGTCTGTAAAAATCGTGAATTGGCGTCCCTCGAGTATGTGCCAGAAATGTTTGACTGCTAAATACATAGCTAACAGCTCCCGTCCGAAAGTGCTGTAGTGAGTTTCAGCTGGTTTAAGCTGCCGAGAGAAAAAGGCAAGAGGCTGGAGTTGTTGCTGGTGAAATTGCTGTAACACCACGCCTATGGCGGTGTTGGATGCATCCACTACAAAGGAAAAGCTGAACGTCCACGACAGGGTGGGAAAGAAGTGGTGCCTGAGTGAGTTGCTGCTTTGCTGTGTTGAAGGAGTCTAGCTGGGTGGAGTCCAACGCTATCGGCTCATTCCTCTTTTTGCTATTCCGAAGGAGCGTGTTTAGCGGATATAGGATTTCAGCTGAGTGAGGAACAAAGCACCGATAGAAGTTGAAAAGTCCCAAGAAATGTCGGAGCTGACGTAACGAGGTGGATGGAGGTAACTTCTCAGGCAGTGGCGATATGCCTTCGGGGCTGATGATGTGACCTAGGAAGGTCAAAGAAGATGCGCTGAAGACATATTTGGTAGGGTTGATCCGCACTTGGTAAGTTTTGAATCGCTCGAACAGCTGACGTATATGATGGAGATGTTCCTCGGGTGAGGCGCTAGCTATCAAGATGTCGATGTACGCATAGATGATGCCTAAGTCTCGGACGACTTCGTTTATGAACCTTTGAAATGTAATGGCTGAATTCCGCAAACCAAATGGCATAGTTAGGAATTCGAAGGCGCCAAAAGGAGTGGTCACGGCAGTCTTTGGAATATCCTCTGGATTTATCTGATGGTATGACTTAACCAAGTCGAGTTTGGTGAATACTCTGCAGTTGTGGTGAGATGACGCAAAATCCTGATTGTGGGGTATTGGGTATCTGTCAGGCACCGTGATGGAGTTTAATCTCCTGTAGTCACCAGTGAACCGCCAGTCCTCGGATCGCTTTGGAACCATGTGCAAGAGTGGTGCCCAGGGGCTATTAGAGAGGCGGATGTTGCCCAACTGGACCATGTGGTTAAATTCCGCCTTTAGCTTCTTCGAGAAGAGGCGGCGAGGGCGAGAAAAAACCGGAGCACCTTTAGTTTCGATGAAATGGGTGGTGGTGTGAATTGGAGTAGCAGTAAAAAAAATTAGGTTAGTCAGCTCCGGATATGAGTTTATGAGTGCATGGTATAGGTCGTCTGTGGCAACAATGAAAAAGACTAGACTAACCGCAGGGGTTAATGGCCTTTTAC
The DNA here is from genome assembly GCF_001194135.2 of Octopus bimaculoides. Taxonomy (NCBI): domain Eukaryota; kingdom Metazoa; phylum Mollusca; class Cephalopoda; order Octopoda; family Octopodidae; genus Octopus; species Octopus bimaculoides. Next base: position 163,887,139 of record NC_068982.1, read on the forward strand.
CTGGGATAGAAAGTTCTGTGGTCGCGTCCCATAAGCACCGAGTGCGCATGTCCACAAGCAGGTGAAAGTGGTGCAAAAAGTCTGCACCTAATATTAGGTAAGGGAGATCTGCGACTGTAAAAATCCACTTGAAGTCACGTCGCAGATCTAAATCCAACGAACGAGATATCTGGCCGAAAGTTGGAATCGGTGAATGGTTCACCGCCTGTAGAGTCACTGGTGATAACAGCTGCAGAGAATGTGCCGTGCTGGTTGGTCGTTTTCCTGTTGAGAAAAAGTACAGGGTTTGGGCACGTTTACGTGCTGAATCTTGAAAACTTGGCATGGTATCCGCATATGGATAAATGAGCAGAGGACGAGCGACGGCGAGGTGAGAAGGAGCGATCGAAAGAACGCCGTATGGATGAACGTAACCTGCAAGTGCGAAGGAGCTGCGTTTCTCTCGTTAATTCAGCTATCGCCTTTAGGATAGCAGCCGAAGCAAAGTCCTTATCAGTGGAAACTGACGCTACTGGTGGGTATACAGCGGTATCCGGTGGTACTGGGGTCGGCTTGGTGGTGTTGCCGGTATACTCTATGATTCTGTCGGCGGTGGAGGCTGTTTGCTCGACGTGAGTCGTCTCCACCATAGAGGTTAGGATGGCTTGAACGTTAGAGTGCAACCGGAGAAAAATAGTTGTTTCAATAAAGCACAATCAGCAGGTGCATTTTGGGCCAATTCCTAATGGTTCGGAAAAAAAGGTCGATAGAATAAGTACTGGGCTTAAAAAAGAATAAGTCCTGGGGTTGTTTTGTTTGATTAAACCCTCTTAAGTGTGTTCCAGCATGGCCTCAGTCAAGTAACTGAATCAAGTAAAAGAATAAAAGAAAAATTTCTATAACTTTTTTTTTTAGATATAATGTGTATAGGACAAAATTATCTAATGTGTTCTTAATTTTTGAGATGGTAGGATAATACTTGGGAGTTTAGACAGCTATTTCTACCAAGTAAGACAATCATTTAGAGGTCCCCTTAATAGTTTTTCACTCTTCTGTTGGTGAAAGTTGCTTAAATGGCAACCATCCTGTTCTCCTTTTCATCTATAGTTCATTTCAAATTACAATATTTTAACGTGTATAAGAAACTTCCTGAGTTTGGGGCGCTTAAAATTTAGAAAAAAAACTTTTGTAAGGGATTATAATACTATCTATGTATAAGAAAATCCCATATATTTTGAATCTAATTTTTGATTAGAAAAAGGGTTCCTTATACACGTTAAAATACGGTACATTGCTCAGTGTTTCCCTTCTTTAAGATACTAGAGTTTGTTATGCACAAAGATTGTCTTGTTTTTATCTCTTGAAAACCTTTGTTGGCTCATTTTTGTTCTATATTTTGAAGAACAGTGAGGTCAGCCAAACTTATAGAATACTAGATAATTAAATATGTCTACAGTTCAGTGTTTTGACAGACAGTGAAGACTACCAAGCCTGGAGACTTATGGATAGGTAAATAGTCTCACAGTCTCACAGTTCTGTTTTGAAGATCCAGTGAGATGACAAAACTGGTAGAATACTGTCTCTACAGGTTTTAATCTATCTTCTCACATTCAGAACAGCATTATGCTTCATCTGTCAAGAATTGATAAAATAGTAACATACTTTTTTGTACTTATGTATGTAATACCAGATTTACATATAGTGAGGCCTTATGCAAAAAAGCTTAGCAGACCTTTGCTAAAAAAATTCCACTGGAAGGTTTCAAAAAGGAAAATTGAAAACATATAGGCTATTTAATTATTTTGAGGCCACTGCATATTGTGAGACCTTAAGCTGCAGCTTGTTTATTTGTGCCTAAATCCATCACTGCATGAATGCTTATATTTTCTTTAGTTTAGTACTTTCATATTATTTCTCAAGAACTCTCAAGAAATCTGATATGGAATATAACAGTTGGTGGAATGGAAGAAGTTAGAAGTAGTGGAGATTGTTAGGCAAATTTCATGCAGGAAATAATAAATCATTTTCTTATAACAATACTGGAATCATTTCAGTCAAGTCTACATCAGCTTATCATGAAGACTGACTGTCTGCCTGCACAGTCAATCAAAATCCTTATTTACATACAGCAGAGGATTGTGGATTGTAGAGATAACAGAAATAGTAAAACATCGAAGCAGATGTATTTCAGTATTTAGACACATCGTTTTGGTGTGAAGTTCAAATCTTATTAGAATCTAGTGTGTCAGTCAGTTGCTAAAATAATTATCCTTTATATACTTGTACTTAAAAAAAAAGCTAATATCATTATAATAATAGAGTGGTATCTTGGCCTAGTCATTACAGTGTCTAGTAAAATGCCTTGCTGTATTTCTTCTGACATTTTATGCTCAAATCCCATTGCACTTAATCTTTTTGGGGTTGATAACGAAAGTATCATTTGAGTATTTTTAATTGAAAAAAACCCTTCCTCACTCAAAGAGGCTGGTAGTGGCCTTAAATCTGTGTTAACATTGTACAAGACTCAAACTGTAAAACTGAAGCAACATTTCCAACAGAGAAAAAAAGCTAAGCAACTATTTCACTCACGTTTGTGAAACCAAAAATAAAAGCAAATGAAATGTAATATTGCTACTGAAGTTAAGGAGAGACATGAAATAAAACATAAAATCTGATACAGATCTTAACCCTCCAAGAAACACTGGAAAGTCCTTTTTAAGAATAATAAGATATGAATAACTATAAACTTGTTCACTGCAAAGATTATATATGAGTACTTAAAATGAAAAGCTTAGACTAAATAAACAACAACTAAAGACTGGTATGGAGTGCCAACAACTTTATAACATCTCACTGAGAATGCTGCTTGCCAGTGGTGCAAGACAAAGATCCCCAAATACCACACCATTTACAAAAAGACAAAAGAATCTGCTATCAATAAAGCGTAGGTTGTGTAAAAGTCAAATGCGAAGATATTAGCCACATAATTGCCAATTAAAAGAATGCCCTTTAGAAACATCTTCACATGTGGCATGGTGTGGTAATCAGAGCAGTCTGGAATAGAGTGAGAAAGGAAAAAAGGACAACAAATGATGACAGGGAAAAATAGCATTGGTGGAATTCTAAGAATTAAATCAACCAAACTGATATTATTGTCTGCAACTACAAAATAAAGATATACCCTATTGTGGAAATCAGCTGCTCCCTTGACATCATGTAGGGAGAAAAATACAGGTAAAGGAGTCCTGCTTGATCATTGAAGAGGAGGCTGCAAATCAAGGGCACAAAAATATACTTTCACTTTTACACCCATTACACTGTGTAACAAAATTAACATTTTTTTTTTTGTCTTTGATCAGTAAGTGTTATTTTTTATTTGCTTCTATCCAGAAATCAAAGGAAATGACTATTATTCCCTTCAAACTTTGCTTTTGTGACCTGGACATCAATGTTTTGAACCTGACCTATTTTCCATTACATTTCAGACAGACTCAGCACTGAGTTGCTATAGTAGAAATATGGTTATTGCAAATACTCTGCTCAGTACCACAGGTTTGCTTGTCAGTTGCTTGACCTTAACTATTTGAGCATATCTCTTAGTGGCTGACAATATGTATATCTCTGATCATGAGCAAGAGTTGTGGGGGGAGTATCATAGCCATGTGTTGAAAGGGATTCTTTGGGGTTTGAATACATGTAACAAAAGCAACGTTTGAAGGAAATAGCCATTTTTCATACTTTCTAGGGATAAGCAAATAGAATATAACAGCTGCTACCCGAGGAAAAATGTCATGTTACACAGTGATATTATTGAAGTGGTAAGATAGGCATCAACTGGCTGGATCAAAGCATAGCTGAACATGAATTCTTGGATAAAGAAAGTAGCTTTATAACAATCTACAAGACCTTAGCTTTTAAAAAGTAAATGCTTGCACATAAGTTGCCCATTTCTCATAGAAAAATGGTTTCTAGTACAACAATACAACTGAGCATAGGTTGGTTAAATAAACTTCAAAACTCTGATCAAGAAGAGAAAAAAAACAACACAGATAGACAGATAATACATATGTGCTTACATACATACAGACAGACAGACTGAGAGACATAGACACAAATACAGAAACGCACACACAGACATGACTTCTATAGCAACAGCAGCATTACAGTATGCCAAAGACTTGAGTGAAGAATATAGGTTTCATATAGAAAATTACAGCAGACTTGATGACGTCATAACCAGACATAACAAGACAGTCATGTGCTTATCATCTCTATCATCATTTAAACTCTGACATTGGCTGCTTAGGAAGCTTGCACGAGGTTGCTTCACCTCTAGAAGTAGCAGCAAAATGTCTCTCAAATCACTCATTACCAACTTGAAAAAAGAAGGAATATATTGGATAATGTATTCCAAGATAGAATATAAATAAAAGAAAAACAACAGCAATAGATAAGACAGAATGATCACAGCTGGAATGCTTTTTATTCATTGGTCGGCTTGATCAGACCTGACCTTGGGCTAAACAACAATAACAACTGATTGCTTTCTACTTTCCTTTCATACTTTTATCCACCCACATACATACACATAGAACACAAACACACACAAACACACAAACACACACACACACACACTTATACCATAGACCAAGATATATACAAATATTGATATTTGTAAACTTACTGAACATTCATACATCATTCTTAATGTAACAGACCATCAATAAAGTTGGCCTATCTGTCTGAATGCTTGTATATATTATTATATCATATATATATATATATATATATATATATATATACACCCACACACACATATATAAATATACATACACACATATATATATATATACATACATATATATGTATGTACAAACACGCACACACACACTCATATATATACATACAAACACACTTGGACATATATATATATATATATACACACATATATAG
>NC_068982.1:163892376-163899154 GCF_001194135.2 Octopus bimaculoides
TATATATATATATATATATATATATATATATTTGTATATATATATATATATCTATATCACATTTATAATACATATACTATATATCAAATATATAGTACATATGATATACACACACACACAGACACACACACACACACACACACACACACATATCAAAGAGAGTGAGAGGGAGAGGGAGAGAGACAGAAAGAGAGAAGGTGTCGAGACTAGACTTTCCTATTTAAAAAGAAAATGTTATATTTATATTGAATAAGTAAAATGAAAACTGAAAGCAATGAATATTTTATTAGAAATATATATTATTTTATGTGAAAGCGGTTAGACTATGTGTTAGTTATAAACACTGATTAGATTCCACGTCTTTTAATTTGGCTGCAAAATTAGTAACATAAACACTCTCCATTCAGAAAAGCAGCAATAGCAATATCAGTAAATTCGTTTTTCCGTTTCCTAGTTTGGGTAGAAGGGGTAGTATCCTGGTACCCAGTATCCTTTTCAAACTCTTTCTAGTCGGGGGTCATAATGATATATACGCATAGGTGAAATTACTGTCTTTTACCTTCAGTCCGAATCATTACAGGTGAAATATAATGCGTGGAAGTTAGTATGTACGTGTTTATCTTTTATATTTTACTTGTTTCAGTTATTAGACTGCGGCCATACTGAAGCACCGCCTTGAAGAATTTATAGTCGAACTTATCAATCCCAGTACTTATTATTTTAAATTTGTAAAGCCTTTTTGTTCCGAACCGCTAGGTTACGGGGAAAAACTTAAGCTCTGTCGCTCTCCAAGTCTGTGGAATACGTTGTACCATCTTGGCGTTAACGAATAGGCCAAAAAGGTATAGATCGTTGTGCACAATTTTTCAGCACTACAATAGAATTATTGCGTGAGTGGTTCAATTGTTCATTTTATATTAATCACTATTGCGTCTCATTGTAGACACAAGTGTTGGGTAAATTGACTGAACGGACGGAACCTCATACGTCGAAATCGACAAGTGAGAGAGGGAGAGGTAGATAGAGTGAGTGAGAGAAAGTCATACATACATACATACATACATACATACATACATACATACATGGGGAGAATTCACAAAAAAACAAAAGACGGAGACAGGTGGTGTAGAAAACAAACAGATGTATTAGTATAACGCTTAGGAATTGAAAAAGTCTACACACATACGTACATTTTTGAGAAATTAGACGTCTCAAAATCAGAAAGGAGAAAGCTGATTCGAAGATTACAGATCTAATCCATTACTGGAACTGTGGAAATCTGTAAAATTTTCAAGAAGTTTATTATTTAACTATATATGAGCATGTATAGATGTGCAAGTATATGCATGAGAATATATACGTAAAACAAAACATACAAATCTGCACGTATACATACATACATACATACATACATACATACATGCATACAAAAGTACCCTGTTGTTGATATTGAAATTTCCAATGAAGGAGCCTTGGATCTAGGTTAGAAACCGGTACTTTCTCTATTGGCAAGGAATCTTGAAATAAAACTGAATAATCACATACATTAATGCATACATACAGGCATACATATATTCTTGTTTCCATACATAACAATAATTACTGGTGTACTTAGTTTGCTTAGTAAATTCCTAAGTGACGGGTCTGGAAAATCTGGAAAACTGAAAATATGAAACATTATTACTCAAGTGTAAATGTAAATTTGTTTTTGTTATCCATATTCAAACGATGGAGCTTTGTGTGTTTGTTAGAAACCAACTCCTTCCTTATAGAAATACTTCAAATAATTAAAAATTGAAGAGAACATACATACATACATACATGTTGGTTTCTAATTTAAACACATACGCCAAAAATACATTATTTGGTTTGTTACAGGTATCATGATCAAGGTACTGTTGGAGTTTTGCTAGGTGAACATGATGCAGATTTTACGTATTTTGTATGTAGCCATACTGATGAAGTATATCTATATAAAACCTATATGAATATATCACATTTGTGTGTATGAAAGATGGGATAGATTAAGAAGAATAACAGCTGGGGGCGAACTTTGGCTTTCATGCGTCTGGAGTCAATAAATCAAATCGTGGTAATATACTCTGAGTAGATTTAATCGTTTATATGATACTCTTCATTATGAAATTCTAGTTTTGTGCTGATATATGAAATCATTGAATGTTCGTGTGTGTATTTACATGCACACACGCACGCGCGCACGCACACAGAGTTACTGTTACTTGTACGTATAATAGACTCTTGTATGTGTATATGCTTAACTCAAAGTGAATTGTGTGGATAGCCTTCAGATTAAATTTCTGTTAATTTGGCCACTATTAAAGATAACGTCAATAAATCCCATTCACTCTCTGCACATTTCAGTGTATGAGGTCAATAGTAATTGGCCCTTTAGTAAATGAAAGGTTAAATAATTGACTAGTTGTTGCTGTTTATTAGACTCCAGTAACCGCTCTTTGAACAGACTTGTGATCAAAGGAGTTTCAACTGCAACAATCACGTTAGTTTTCTCAGCCACAGTATATCATAGACTACACTTTTGAGTACGTCGTTTTTTTTTTTATGATGGTACGAGGAAAATTTTGGTTACTATTTCTTGTAATTCAAGCAATCAAGCCGTGGCTCCAACGTTATTGTTTAACTCAAGATTAACACTGGTCAAGTAGAGTCAGGAGTAAAGGCATTCAAGTCATCCAGTATTTTGTTCAGAAATGATGTATCTAGGGCTATATCATCTAATGTATCTGTTGCTTAGTATGTATGTATGTGAAGCTGCGTGTGAATGATATAACAACACCAAGCAAACATTTAATAGTAAATTTTATTTCACCGCATAAGTAATATTGAGGTTGGTCATGAATTAGAAAGTTCCAGAACAGGTCAACACAATTGAAGAAATAAATCAGTAGTATTCATAAATAATTGATTACAAAAGTTCTATACTGAGATTTGTCAAGACAGTAAATATATATACAGTAGATTCATTTCGGTCAACTAAACCGACGTATCCAAGGTGAGCAGATAGTCGTAGAAATGACTATTATAAACGGCAAGAGAGTATGTGTAGCAAGTCGGCAGATTATAACGCACTCTGAAAGTTGGCGCTAAAAACAAGCCTTTATATAACCCTTGTAGGGAAATGTTCCAGAAGGATCGAGATTGATCTATCACGCGAAGTCTGGCTGCTGATTGGCAAATAATTCGACCTCTCACTTGAACAAGGCTGTGCTATGCCATGACATAAACTTCGTAATTTGCCGACTCGGTTTCGAGTCTTGTTAAATGTCCTTCCATCGAATTACTGCCTGGTGGGAAGGGAAGTGATCACCCGCAGGAAAAATCAGGCTGTGAATGAAGGAAATGTGACTAGTATTCTATCAAATCGAACGCCCACATAATGGATTCGCAAATGACTATTGCTATCAGAGTATGTAAGAGAATTAAACAATTAAATTATTTGAAATGTTATACAGTAGTATTATAACCTCAAAGAGTTCAGTATGTGTTGGTCTCTTTGATGTTTAAGACAAATATAATTAATCTTGTTTTAGTGTAGAGCAGGGAACTGATTGCCTGCAGGAAAAATTTCGCATGCGTTCAAATTTGAATCCGCCCACCAAGAAAGTTCTTTAACACCTACCTAAAAAAATAGTTTTAAGTTTAAGACTAAAAGAGTAATTTAATTTATTTTAAATACTCCATAAAGCATAAAGAAATTGCTTTTAATAGTAATATTTGTTTTGTGATATTATTAATTAGTCGGAATACATATGGAGTAATGACGTAATAATCACTATTGCAACCAATTACTATTCAGCATTTGTTCTTCCTCTTTAATACCTCAAAATTCGCATCGCTTGTGGGAATTTATTCTGTCTTATTAGGTATTGATGTCTGTGATAAGCAGTCAGTGTGAATTTAAGCTTTGTCCAGGTTAGTTGTCGTCTACGTAATTGCAAATTAAGTGCAATGATTTCGAATGCTGGCAACATTTATGGTTAAGTTGCCTATTTTAATTAAAGGTTTTAAATCAATATTGTAAAGGGCATAAAAGTAACCTCTTTTGTAATCGTTTTAATATTAAGAAAAGACAAAATGCTAGCGGAGAAAATTCTTTGCTCAATGGAAAATGGGCGGATAATTTTTTTTTTTTCCTCAGAAATAAATGGAAAGTGTATGTTTTAAATTTATAAAGATTCGGTTGTAGTTAAAAAAGCATACAATCTTGAACATGATTATTTGACCAACCATAAAGAATACTAAAAGTGAAACGAGCTTTGCATTTAAACAAACTAACATTTCTAAAAGAATTTTATGCAAACAGCAATCTACTTTTTTAAAAAGGAACCTATTAAGGAAAATTCCTCTGCAATGTGAGCACATCTAAAACGAATTTCTTAAAGAGTGTATGTTGCTATTGCACAAATTTTAACTCTAGAAAAGTTAAATTGAGTAGATTAACTGTCAGGAGGATAATTTCTGAACGTATAAAAGACATGAAATTGAGTTTTATTCGATAGTTGCAAGGTGAGACAACAGATATAATAAATCCGAAACAAGAGAAACAATTAGTCGGCAAATTAATGAATAGAAATTTACTTGCCTTAAAATCGATATATGAAACTATCAGAGAGGATTTTTTTTTCTGAAGTTAAATTAACAATAAATTATCTTGATTTAATCGTGGAGAAACTTAGAGGTGCAGTTATGGTCGGTGCTAAATATAGAGTCGGATTTCAAAAAGGACATTCTTCAATCGAGAGAGAATTGGTGAATTGTCAGCCAGATTCTAATATCTTAAATAGTGTCATTTCTTTAGTCACCAATATAATTTTTGGTTTATTCTCCCTTAGAATTAACAATGTAATGAAAATGATAACAAAATGCATTAAATCAATAAAAGACAGGAAATGAACATAGAATTTAAAGACATTTTGAAGGATCCCGAAATATGAATGTTCATTGCCAAAACTGACAATATATGTTCAAGCAATTCTAAGAACTGTAAGATGAAATGACTCTTTATGATGTTAAAGGCGTTCACATTATGGAATCAAAGGACAACACATGTTTATATGAATTTGGCATTTTTACTGATATCACTAACCAGATAAATGATTCATGTTTGAAATAACAAGGCTGAAATCAGTGTCTCAGGATCACTGATTCAGTCCTTGTATCAATACCAAGAACTTTGAGTCAATGCTGTGATTGTTTGTAACTCACCTGAGACCATTCGAACATTGAGACGTTACATTTTCCAGCACTCGTTGAAAGAACAGAAAACAGAATCGAGATTGGAATAATTTTTCACTAGTTTCAATCATAAGATTATGACTGACTATGACTGAGCCTGTTCATTTCTGCCTGGAACTTATTTTATCGGTCTAAAATTTTTGGATCACTAATTTATGCAGTTTGACGCTACATCGGCAAACATAAACACTCGCACATCTAATTATCCACCCGTCTATCCGTCCGCCCATTCATTCCATGTGATAAATCCCTCAACTGATTGAAGTGAGAAGACATGCCTTAGCAATCGATATAAGGCTTGTATCATTTTAACAGTATTTCTTTAATGTTCATCAATACGGTCAACGTGTTTCCGTGTTCAAAAAGAATAGCAAAACCTGTTATAATGTTCGATGAGTAAATCTGGCATTGGAAACAAAACTTTGTATCCCATTTCTCCTTATTGCTCTAAGCAAGTTTAAGGGTTAATCCGAACCTATAAATGAAATATATCTACTTTTGACAAATCATGCATTAGAAATTGCAACACTACTTTCTACTGTGTTGACGATTTGAATTGATTTTCTCGACATAAAAAGTAGTCAAGAGCCACCTGCGTTGCTTGGATTACAGAGATAGCAAAACAGCAACAACAGCCGTGACAGCAATGAATACAACGACGAAAATAATAACAGTGTCATTAACATCGTCGTTATAATATTCTCGATGTTATCACATTGAGAATATTATTAAGTCACTCTATCTCTTAGAAATAGCAGCAGAATAACCCTCAAAGAACACCTTCCATGAAGACTTAGTAAAGCACGCGTTGGATAACGTGGATGGGCTACCTATCTAGTTTTTTGACTTGCAATACACAACAGATAAATCTTTGTCATATTACATTATAGCGTCTTAAATATGGAAATGATGCACTGCGTAATGTAAATCTTTCAAGACACTCTTACGAAAGGGGGCTGATCACGGATAGAATAAGTTTGAACATAGGTTTCCTCGATTAGGGTATACTTATATGCATGTATGCGCATGTATTATGTATCAATGTTTGTATATATTCATATCTACTTGTTTCTGAACGTATATATGTATATACGTCTGTATGTATGTGTGTAGTCATCTACATGTGCGGGTGTAAACACACTCACACTTTCTCATATACACACTTTTTCTTATTAATATTTAGCAGAAGCAACAGAATGACTCAAAGGTTGAGAGTTTCGTGCACTGGCACTTATCAAGCTAGTTACAAATCGAAGGGCTGTAAAATTTATATACTGGTGATAATAGTAGTTATACATGTATATTCACTCAGATTTGAGTACGCGAGAGTGTATGTATGCATATTTAAGAACACTTATGCGCCTATGTGTATATACTCTTGTTTCGCTTTATGTAGATATATCTATGCGTGTGCATATATGTATATGTGTGTGTACGTGTGAATCCATAATCATGCATGTACGACCGTGAGTGTATATATATATATATATATATATATATATAT
>NC_068982.1:163899731-163901363 GCF_001194135.2 Octopus bimaculoides
ACCCTGCATTGCCCGGGTTAAAGAGAATAATGAAATTTAAAAACGCTGTCTAGATTACGCAGGTTTCAACTGCTAGTAGCTGAGATACCAACTTTCTACATTAACAACTCTCCAACCCATGCCAGCATGGAACATAGACGTTAACTGAAATGGTAAAAGAAAGTTTTCAACTCATATGTATATAAAGTAAATACACGTCATTAAAAACACGTTTTGTGTAGCTTATTTGGTCACCAAAAAAACAAACAGGTACAGATTATAAACAATGAAAGGCCGGTTTTGGTGATTCATTTGACAGAGGTATTAGAGAGCCAATTCGATGATAAACCTGACCTTGGATCTTGAAAGTTTGCATAAAATCTGGCGCAGTTAAATTTCTTGTGGCTCCAAATGATGTCAACTGTAGTGCAGCATTGTATTGTCTAATTTTGTTTTGGAAGTGCTTGATCAGTTGATGACAACAGTTTCTTCAATGGCTCTGGAGGTTGGGGGATTGCAGGGAGTTTAACCTTTCCACCACTGCAGCACAGTGCAGGTGTCTCTCCAGGCCACCTCCTTGCTTTATGATGTATGCACTCAGTTGTCATTGCACCAATGGAAACTCTAGTGTCATCTGCATAATGAACTACTGGATCATATTTGAAAGCTGCTTCATAGAAGTTGCTACCTTGAGCTGTTGCAACTGCTCTTCGTACTGCAGTGGAGATCCTATTCCTTGTCAGCCGTGCATACCTCTGTTCATTAGTTTGTGATGCTCTGGCTTTTGTAGTGCACAGTCTGTTCGTCTCTTGGTATGCTTCCCTTTTTGTAGCTGTCTCTCTTTCCTTGGACACAGACATTCTTTTGGCTGACCTTGACATTGTAGACAAATTTGATACTTTCTTTCCAGGCATGGTAATATAGGTATACAAAAATACATGGGTTCTGCAGATAGTAAACAATGAAAATAACTGGGTAACGGAAATTATATTTCTTAATACAACGGACGGAAAGTAAATTAGAAATTTTTACGGAAAATAAAGAACTGTACGGGCTGAAGCGAAATTTGTGATTGAACCAAAGAGCCAGTATCGAAGGAACCAGATAAAGAGATATAGAGAGATAAAGGTAGATAGAGGTGGATAGAGAGGTATAGATAGAGAGATATAGATGTCACTGACGCAAGAAAATATGTTGAAAAACTTTCAAAGACGTGAATCTAATATCAAAAGTAACATTTAAAATTGTTTTTATGACCAATGGATGTAAGGAAGACAATTTCTGAAAGTTACTTCGTAAAAAAAGTTACCTCTGTACGCCACGTAACCCAGGAACGGGTTTTTTCTGCCCGTTACTCATTATGTGAAAACTTTTAAGAGTCTAAAACCACCCCTGGAACATAAATAATGTATGTTTCCAGTTTGGAGAAAATCAGTTGAAAAATACGCCGTTATAATCTTTTATACACACACAGAGACTGTATAGATAAATACATGTATGTATGTATACTGTTTTGTCTGGGGAGAGTCATTCTCTTTTAGTGCCTTATAAATCCAAATCCCAAAACGAAATACACACACACACACACACACACACACACACACACACACACACACACACACACACACACACACACACACACACACACACACA
>NC_068982.1:163901482-163903279 GCF_001194135.2 Octopus bimaculoides
TATATATACATACATACACATACGTATTTGCTGTGTATATATTCACTGGCACTCTCATACATGTGTGTGTAAGTATGCACAATTTTTCCCTATTTATTTATTTATTTATTTATGTATTTATTTATTGCACAGCGAAATGGGCAAAATATTTGAAAAATATAAATTATCTGCGTGACATTGTAATTGTTTTTATAATTTGTTCCAGAACTATCCCGGGAAATACTATCATCACCTCTATATAAATTTACTATACTATGTAATAATATAGAAATTCTATTATCACCTGTATATATGTTTATAACACCTCGAGTTGTAATTAATTTGATAAGTGCTAACGCACAAAACTCTCAGCCCTTGAGTCACTCTGTTGTTTCTGCAAAATATGAATAAAAAATATGTATATATTCTTTTATTCTTTTACTTGTTTCATTCATTTGACTACGGTCGCACTGGAGCACCGCATTTAGTGGAACAAATCGACCCCAGGACTTATTTTTTGCAACCGTAGTAATTATTCTATCGGTATCTATTGCCGAACCGCTAGGTGACGGAGTTGTAAACACACCAACATCGGAGACGACGGAAGGCCCGTAGGTTCCTCCGACGAAGGGGTAGGGTGGAGGGGTGGAAAAGGAGGGGAAAGGGTGTGTGGTTAGGGGGTTGGCGTGGGGAAGGAGTGACGGTGGTGGTGTGATCAATTCCACGAGCGTGGACAAGGGCGGTTTGGACAAGGGTTGAGGGGTATCCTCGATGCATGAACAGGCGGGCAAGGTACTGGGATTGGGTCTCAAAATCCTGGTCCCGGCTGCACAAGCGTCGGATGCGGAGGAACTGGGAGTAGCGGATTGCCCGTTTGGTGTGGAAGGGATGGGAGGAGGAAAAGTTGCAGTAGAAGTGGGAATCTGTGAGTTTGAAGAAGGCGGAGATGGTGAGAGAGTGGGAGGGGTGGTAAATGGTAAGAGAGATATCGAGGATGTTAACGGAGGTGTTAGAAATAGTAGAAGTGAATTGGAGAGCGGGTGGAAGTTAGAGAGGAAGTTATACAGTCATCTATGTAGCGATCGTATAGCTCTGGAGTCGGCCCGGAGAATTGGAAAAATGCTTGGGCTTCAATGTGACCAACAAAGAGGTTGGCGAAATTGGAGCCCATTCTCGTTCCTATTCGCGACCCCAGACTGCTTTTGGTAGGTTTCTCCGGTGAACGTAAAGCAGTTGAGGGCGAGGACGAGCTCTGCCAGGCGAAGAAGGGTGGAGGTGCTGGGTGTGGGATCAGGGCAACGGTCGAGGAAATATTGGAGGTTTAAGAGACTGTCGTTGTGGGGAATCACCATGTACAGGAATTTGATGTCCAAGGTGAAGACGAGGTGTGAGGGGCCGGGAGGGAAGGAAAAGGAATTGAAGAGGCGAAGGGCGTGATTAGTGTCGTGTATTTGGGATGAGAGGGCAGCAACAATGGGAACACGATGCAGTCAAGGTATTTGGAAATAAGTTCGGTGGGGCAGTTACAGGGAGAAACAATGGGGCGGCCAGGGTTGTTGGGTTTATGTATTTTGGGAAGGAAATAGAGGGTGAAAGTACGGTGTGTTCGGACGATGAGGTTCGTGGCGGTGGGGGAGGAGAGCAGAAGAGGAGATGAGGTCATGGATGGTGGAGGACACTCGCTGTTGGTAAGAAGAGGTTTGCCGGTTTGATGGTGATGTCGTTGCGGCGACGAAGGTCGCGAAGGGCGACCAATTCAGCACGGGTGTGGTTGGCTCGGCGGGAACTTTTTGAAATTGAATCGCTCGACTAACGCAT
>NC_068982.1:163903763-163914671 GCF_001194135.2 Octopus bimaculoides
ATGTGGAGTGGAGTGGTGGATGCGGGATTGGGAGGGGTTGGGGAAGCTGAAGGTGAGGGTATCGGGGGTGTAGGAGGGGAAGGGTTGAGGAGTCGGTAGAATTTTTTTGTTTTTGTGTGTGAGGAAATTGTAGAGTTTGTAGTTGAGATAAAGAAGGAAGCGGAGAATGAGTTGGGTGAAGGGTGGAGGGTAGGGGGAGGAGAGGAAAAAGTAAGCTTGGGGAAGTCGGTGGTCAAGAGAGTGAAGGAGGGAGCAGGTGGAACGGATGGTGGCACGGATGAGGAGGCGGGAAGTGCAGGAGAAGGGCTCTGAACAGTTTTCATCTACCAAATGTCATTCATAAGATATTGGTGACCCTGAAAGTATGGTAGAAAACCCATGTTCAAAACGTCGTGAAGTAGACTCGAGCACGCAGCTACCTGTTTATATATATTGTACAAATAGGATAAATAATGCATTTGACTTATGCATATTTCGTTAAATAAACAGCAATTAAACTCGTTTAATACTTCTGTATCGGCATGTTTAATTAGTATGATAGTGAGGTACACGTAAAGAATAGAGAAACCAAACTAAGCTTCCAGCCTCGTATGTAGCCATCTTTTGACTGAAGATGTTAAAATAGGATTGTGGTTAGTGTGTCTACATGTCAATAAAATAAAACATTGTCGAGGTAACTCGAAGCCGAATCCCTGTATATGCGGTCAGGTATCACGAGGAAATCACCATAGTTTCACGTGGTCGGTTTATTAACCAACCAATCAGCGTGAAGCGATGGCGTGGACAGGTTTCCTCGAACATTCTAGAATTTGACTTCCAGTCCCCTATAAAACCCGTTCGACACGCATTTTTACCGGTCAGCCGACCCAAGAAGGTGGTTGAGACAGATGGCACAGATAGATGATGATAGAAACCTCCGTCGCCACGAATATAGCACAATTGTTTCTAGTTACAATGGGCAAGTCGTATGTTGCCGTATCAATAGCTTGCCGTAAACGTCAAGCAGTATCTCTCTCCAAGTTGGCAATCATTGCTGCCGTCAGCTGTGAAAGGCCAACGCAGTTTGTCTTTATTTGCGGTAATTAAATCTGTTAAATGTCCGCGGGTGTTGTTCAGTTACTTCTACTCGCAGCCCGAGAAACGTATTTTCATTCATCAACTGAACCAGCTACCACAGTAGCCAACAACAGTCATACCCATGCGACAACATCAACACAAAACCACCGTTGACTAGGAGAGTGTGAACTGATAGCGAGTTGGATAATGAAGTGGCTATACTGTAACGATTTGTGCGTATCAAGAAGCAATCAATGGTGACGATTATTATATAAAAAGTGTGTTTGCATTGGAAGGAAGAGATGGAAGTAATTTTATTCATTTATGTATATATTTTCGTATTTTCATTTTTAATATAGTTGTTTCTGCAGTCTGTAAAAATAGATATTTTTTAAAACTGAATTGTTTTTGTGCATATATGTTTACAATAACTTATCGAATGAATATTGATAGTGTTTTAACGGTGTTAATTAAAAATTGGTTTCTTTATATACTTTGTTAAAATTTCGATTTCTTATTAATTAGTTGGAAGTTTTATATATGATTTTTGTGTGTTTATGTATGTCTAAACAAATTTATTGAATAATGCTAATGTATTATCAGTGCCAAGTTTTTGTTTATGGAGAATAGGTTTTCGTACTATAAGACAGGGATTCAGTTATTGTCTATTTTTATGGGCAGCAACAACGAAATTGATTAAAAGAACACACATCTTTAGTTTACCTGGTTTGTCTCTTTGCTGTCTTCGGCTTGTTAAAAACAGCAGTTAAATTTCTCTCAAATAAAACCTTACACCCTTAAGAAAGGAAGAAACGAAAACTATCACAACTAATATGACTTTGATATTCTGCTCAGTGCTAAATAACAATAACCAGGTAAAATGACAATAAAAATTATAGTTTTATAGTTTTTACGCACACACACGCATACGTAGAGATGGAGTATGTTTATCAATTCTTCTTGTTCTTGTTCTAGTTGTTGTTGTTGTTGTTGCTGCTGCTGTATTTATGTTGACCACGTCATACCACATGCTTCGCAATTTCTATTGTTTTAGATAAAAGCCTTTTATATTCTACTGTTTGCTTTAGTTTTCTTACTGTAGAGATCGTATATCTATTGGCAATAATAATTAATTTTTCATGCTTTTGTCTCTCCAATCTTTGCAGCAAATCTGAGAAAAAAATCTACACACACACACACACACACACACACACACACACGTATATGACGATATCTGTCATTTTTTTTTTGTGTGGAGAATCTTGTGTTTTAACATTCATTTTATTTCTATCACGTAGACATTTGTCATAGCTATTAAATCTATTTAATTCATTGATGAGCACTTATGTAGTGTTACTAGTATGTTTGGGTGGATTAGAATGTATTTTGTAAAAACTGTATCGGAAACTGTACAAGGTGATTGTCCTCTACATTTAACTTCTGTGGACCCACACGTGATTATGTAGTTCAGTGGTTCTTGCATGAATATGATGAATCCTTATAATATTTTGAAGAGTAGCAAAATCACAAAAGTCGAAGCAAAAAAAATATTTCCGTGAAAGTAATAATAAATGTTATTCATTCTTTTCACAACAGAATTTGTTGAAGTACATTTAATAGAAGTAATTTAACACTTAATTAAAGAGACAAGCTGATTCAGTATGGTATTTAACAGCTTCAAGTCTTGTTATACAATTACGTACACCAAAGCAAAAAGATACAACAGAACTTTAGAGAATTATATAAAGATTATTTTGTAAGAGGATTTAGTGATACAAGAGGCCAGGTTCATAGCTTAGTAAGCATCAGTTTCTATTTAAGCTGTGTGCATACCAGCATTTTCTCTATTTCACTGTTATGCATTAAAACCTAAATCCTTGGTGAAACGATAAACACATTTACGAAATGTAATGAAAACCTTAACTTTGGACAAGTTTAGAAGATGCCTCCTCTTTAGGTTTCATTTTCAGTAAGCTGCACCTTGAGTTATACTCCTGTTGCAAAATGTTTCTTAAATTGGTTTTGTGTTTGTAAATGTTAAAAATCAGGATTCATATGTGTTGTAGCAAAGAGAAACTC
This sequence comes from Octopus bimaculoides, assembly GCF_001194135.2. Taxonomy (NCBI): domain Eukaryota; kingdom Metazoa; phylum Mollusca; class Cephalopoda; order Octopoda; family Octopodidae; genus Octopus; species Octopus bimaculoides. The sequence continues at coordinate 163,906,899 of NC_068982.1, forward strand.
TTTCATCTCTGTATTTCTAGCAATTGGTTTTCTCACCATAGCCATAAGCTATAATGCACGTACAGATTCAATAAGCTTATTGAAATTATTACTGTGATGTAAGTTTGAAATTTAAATAAACTGTTTTTGAAATTTATTGATGTTGACCAAACCCTCATACATAGTATGACTGTCAATACTAAATGAAATTCCTACCCAATTACACCTTTCAGCATCTTCTGTTGGAATGCACCGATTGAATTCTGTCGTTAATTTTCTTTAATGTTTTCAGATATTCTACACAACATTAAAATCATTACCATTATCTTCTTTTAATAAATTGACTGCTGGGAAATATGCAGATTTTCAGTGCTTCACTTTCCTTTTCCACAATTTGAGCTTTTCTTTAAATGCATGTATTTTCTTCATTAAAGTAATAATCGTCTGATCGCAGTTATGTATAGAGATAATTAAGTTATTAAATTCTGAAAAAATCTTGGGAAGACAATTTAACTGAAGCGGCCACTTGTAATTGTCTTGAAATTAAAGGATGATTAAAAAAAATCTGTTTCACTTCATTGTAAAGTAGTGTTAGAACTTTGCTGCGGAACTTTTCCGCGAGATAAACATTTGATCTTTGCTAAATAATCGCTCGCGTTCATATTCAGAACTGATTGAAAAGTAAAAATCACTGAAGAGACTGTTATTGTGAGATACTAATTTTATAAAGCTTACAATTTGAACAACGTCCTTTGACATTAAACTAATTCTAACGATATATTTGAAACAAGCCTTTTCTCTAAAAAACAGTAGAATAGTGAACGACGATTAATATACCCTACTTTTCCTCAAAACCCTTGCGAGCACGTATCACTGCTGCTGCAGTGTCGGTGCATACGCCGACACTAGTCATTATAGCCTAGAAACTGCTTACTAAAATAGAATTCTATCATTTCAAAATATCATTTTCAGCAGTCGAAACACAAAATGGTTTCCAGAATGAAATCCTTTTCTATGCCATTTTCGCTGGGCTGTCGTATATAAGCCATAAATTGGACGACTTGCTTTTATTACGGAAATGAATTGCTTTCTTAAGCTCTCTCGAAAAATCACAAATACTTCTACAAAGCGTATAGTTTGAAAATGGAACCTACTTTAGCATCTTAGCAATATTATCTTCACATGTAATATGGCTATGTCAATGGTTGCTGAGTTTACAAGATCCTCTCAAATTGTGTAGAGTTTCTTTGATTTTGCAACCCTCAAGAAACAGTGTAATATTCATGTAGTTTATTTCTAAAGAAAATATCGCAGTTGTTTGAATCTCTGAACTGTCGTCATTTAACAGCTTTCTTTTCTTTTATTACAAAATCGTTGCCTTTCTTCTCCAAATGCCTTTGAAATTTATGTATCAGTGATTTGTTACTTAATATTTCACAACATATCAAACATTATGGTTAAATCATTCTATTCGTTGTAATAAATGCAAAGCTTAAATAAAAAAAAATGTCTTTGCAGTGCCGTTTTAACAATATGGATATATCAGTTAACAGCTTCATATGATAATATAATTATTATTAAGTAGCATGATTAGAATAATTAATTTAAATAAAGCAAATATAAAGTAATAATGCATTTCCCAAAATAGATGACAAAACAACATAGTTCTTTCCGTCACGAATTTCGACTTTGAGTTTACTAAGAAGGCTGCATTAATATTGCATGAATAAGACGAATCCTTACAAAAATATTCTAGAGAAAAGCAGCCATATATGTTTACTCGGAGCCGTGGAATCGATGACTTCATCAGAGAAAAAACAAACAAACAGCAAAACTTTTGTGCTTTCTCCCTTTTTTTCCTAATAAAAGCTATTTTTCATAATTTCGTAAATACATGAATTTAAAGAAAGCAAACTCTTATTCATGAAAAAAACAAAACGAAACAAAACAACAAAAACTCTCAATTATAATGCATATATTTTATCGTTTGAACCTAAAAGAAAGGTCAGCTTAACCCCTTTATGTAACTATTCTAAACGTTCAAAAAGTTTATAGTTTGATGAATTTTTAACAGTAAATTCATCTTCATGTTTTGGGGATAAATAAAAACAATAAAACATTTTTGCTGATTAATTCTAGAATGAAAGTAGTGATATATAGCAGCAACGAAAAAAACTTAATCATTCAAAAAATGCCCAGTGACACATTGAAAAACTTTGCGATCCAATTTTGAGTCACGAACCTGATGTAGTCCAATATGGAATTCGAAAGTCTGGTCGCAGACCACATGTATGAAGTCTCATAGGAGAGGAGATATTGTGTTGGCAGCTTCGCGCTGATTTATATCCTCAAGTTTATCGGTGAAACATTGCTTCCTCTTGTAACAAGACATGTCTTGCAAACAACTCGCACATGCAAGTGCTATACTAGTCGAGAACTCAGCATACCGGAAGCCAGCAAGTGTATGGGGTCATCAGGAGAGAATGCGCGCCGTTTCGGGGCCTACCTCTCGACGGCATCAATGCGCACCGGCCCCCCTCACTGATATGAGGCCCCTCTTGCTAGATCATCTTGTTATTAAAAACAAAGCTCAATATTTCTCTAGCCATCGCTCATCGTCTCTTTTTAACCAAATCCAGTGACTAGCCTTCTCCACTGTAGTTTGGATATCACTCATGGTGGTATTTACCTTACAATGAGTTAGGCCTAACGATAACAGCAGTCGTCTCACACTGTGTCCTACAAACCCTGTACATTCAACTTCAAAGATGATCTCTCTCAATTTGTGTCCATTATTCACCAGAGATTTCGGCTCTTATACATAGATGCCCTACTTTGCCTTTTAATTGCATTGATGTCCTACTAAAATCTGTTTAGTTAACTTTACATCGATATTCCACTTTGTTTTTTTAAATACATCGTTGAACTGTTTCCTCTCTTCATGTACCTTTCCCTTCATTTAGTTAGAAGTAAGACAGCTATTAGGTAGCTGTTAGTGCATCATTTACTACATGAACATTCCTCAAAGCTGATATGACAATAAGTGAGTGATATTGGTTTGCCCGAGCTTGTTGACATTTTTACCTTAGATCTAAATCTGGATCTGTGTCAGTGACAAAGCGTAGCTTTTGAACGCCCAGTGCGGTAGCCAAATTAGCTGTTCTTCTTAAATATGACAACAAACATATGCCTAAATAGGAGACATTCTGTGCAATTCGCACACCCTGCACACTCCACGTTTCGCCTTTGAACTTCCTGATTTTTCCCTGCATATATTTGGTAATCAAATTCCGGTTTATCGAAATCCATTAGACATCTTTCCCGGATAACAAAAACCACGAGTACCACGTTTAATGTGACATTAGTCGAAGAACTACAGTTACCAATACTTCCAGTTATGCATATAACAGCATAAGTTTATTCTTCCTTTTATAGACGTTGATTTGAGAGAGATTTGGCTATTGATTCTAGCAGGTTGTGCGACCACTAGAGTCTTCTATGTTGGCTCGAATGAATGCTTGCCAAATTACTTCTGTTGATGTTTACTCTAAAGGTGGAAAGCCATGTGAAAGAAAGTATTTTTTCTTTGGTCTTCCAAAACGCACCGAATTTATTGATAACTCTCGTCGCGTGGTATTGTAATGTTGTTTGTAGCGCTTCTTCTTCATGAATCTGAAATGGATTCCATTCATTTCTATATTTGTGGAAAGCTCCATGACATTTTCATGTATGAACTTTATTGAAGTGTTTTGTGTAGTCCATAAATTGTAAACATTCTTACTTTCTTCTAATCCTCGTTCACTCACTCGTTGATGAGTTAAGGGTTTTGTTTGTGCTTTACATTTCCGTTACAATCTCATTGTTCTCCAATATTTCTTTCTTTGTATAAAATGTGTTGTTTTCCTCATGATGACTTTAAGGTAGAAGTTTGATTATACGGTTCATAAAGCAATTTCTTTTGCGAAACCCACACTCAATAACATCTAACTTCTAAAGGTATTGATATGAAAATAAAATCCAAGAATTCTTCTGGTGTTTTATCTCTGTCACATATCTTATTAAATAATTTAGGTATTAATTCAATACTGGATTCGCCATGGGCATTTAGAAATTTTATGGAGCCTATTACAGTGCTGTTAGAGCTTTTATCTATCTTAATGCATTTCAATGCATTCCCAATCACTTCTTCTAAGATGAGAAGTCCTTTCAAATTCTTTGTGATTTGGAATTTGACATTTCTCTCATCCTGAATCATGCTTTTAATATACTCGATCCATCTTTTGAAATTTTATTACTTTTTCAAGTTGATATTAGTCTTTTCTTTATTGATACTTGTATTCGTTTAGTTCAGCTTAAATTTCTTTGTTGTGTTGAAGTATTTCCAGAAATTTCGCCTTTGGTCAGGACTGCTTTGTCAGAGTACTTTTTGCAATTACTTTTTAACATAGCAACATTCACACATATTCGCCCATCTGCACATATACTCCCACCACACACACATATACACAAATACATCTTACGAATACGATTCTTAGCTGAAAGTAGGAAAGGCTTGGTACAAATGAATCGAATTATCAAGTCTTGGGTGGAATAGTAATAATAATGCTGGTTTCAAATTTAGGCACAAGGGCGTAAATTTTTGAGGGGAGGGAGAGTAGTCAATATTATTTACCTCAATACTTTACTAACACTTTATTTTAACGACTCAAAAGGATGAAAGGCAAAGCGGACCGGGGGGGGGGGTTAATAGAGAGTGTAAACTGAGTGTAAACAGACATTTTCTGACGTTTTAATAACATATTTTCTCTCTCGCTTCTGCGTTGCTCCAGTTGACTCAGCAGTCAAAAATGTGTTGTACCTGTTGTTGAATGGGGCCAACTTTCTCACATTCGGGGTGCCACGCTGATTCTCTGTGAAGGATTCAGCCACTTGCACGGTAATTTCACGAACAGGTTGTTCCGTTGATCGATTCACACAGGAACACTCGTCGTCGTAACCTATAAAGTGGCCAGTTATGTAAACGTGCATGCACACACAAGCACGCGTACGCACACACAAACACACACACACACACACACACACACACACACACACACACACACACACACACACACACACACACACACACACACGCACAAATATATAGACAGCCAATGACACTCTCCTGTTGATACTTCTGGCTTATCACCAACCGTTGTTGTTGGCTTGTATGTTCGTTACTTGAGACACTGTACATCACTCGAAAACTTATTCGTAATCCTATTTGTTCGTGATGAGAGGCGTTCGTAAACCGAGGTTCCACCGTATATAATATTGTATAATTATGTTATTGATGGCTGCAGGAAATATCGCTTGAGTGCTTGCACTGAAATATAATATAATATAATATAATATAATATAATATAATATCTATATTAATAAAGGCAAAATGCTGTCTGTCTGTCTGGGACCGCTGTATCGCAGTCTACATTTGCTCTACATAGACATATTATACCATTTTGGAATCATTTACTTCTTGAACATCCAGCATTGGGATCTGATTTAAAAGCATTTGGGTTGCTATTTCTAGTAGGTAAAGTTTGGCTGATTTACGATATCTTAGTTGGCGTTTATCAGCTGTCGTCAGAGATCAAGGGGGAGACATCCACTTCGTTAATTTTACGTCGAGATAAGAACTTTGGGACAAATTGGCCAACAGTTGGAAATCAACTTGGAACTGGAACAATAGAATGATCGCATTACAGAGTTATTTCTTATCCGGCCGTAACCTTTGATTAAACACCATCGGGGCATATAGCGAAGTGGTTAAGAGTGCGGGCTACTAACCCCAAGATTCCGAGTTCGATACCAAGCAGTGACCATAATAATAATAATAATAATAACAATAACATCGAAAAATACCTTAGGAATGAGAACCCAGGTTCGAAATTTCTGCAAGACACCTGATGAAAGCTGGAGGGTATATCTGCCGAAATGTTGTGTCAACAACAAACAGGATGAGGACAAATATAATATCCGTCAAATGTAAATAATGTTGTCTTTGATTGTTTAAGCAACAATAGTAGTAGAGAAAGGAGGTGGAGAAGAAGAAGGAGAAGAAGAAGAAAAAATGCGGGATTCTTCTTCTTCTTAGACAATCAATGACAAGAATTCATATCAAACTAGCTACTGCTAGAACTCACAGGATTAAAAAAGAGAGCCAGAGACAGACTAAAAAAAGGAAAATATCTCTTGCATTTGAAAACTATGGAAATATGTTTAAAAAACATTTCATTTAATTTTTCCACAATTTAACTGTTTTTCATACTTTACTCTAAGTTGAAAAAATCATAAAGACTGAAACCGGTACTAAAATGTTGTTCATGATAAAATTATTTTAGCATTGTCTATCTTGTCTAATTTTCCACACACACACACACACACACACACACACACACACACACACACACACACACACACACACACACACACACACACACACACACACACACACATATATATATAAATACAGTGTACATTTAAACACATAAGAGGTATCCATCATAGGATTCCTTCACGCTAGAAAGAACACCTAATGTTCCAAACCTCTATTGGGGATAAAATTTCGAAAGGAATGAAATGAAAGTAAAAACATTTACCATCTAGTTCCTGGACCAATTGGTTTCTGATTTTTATTTTAGCAAATAAAATAATTTGTTAGGTGAAATCTTCGTCAACAGGAACACCCAAGATTAAACATATATACACGAGGCAATCAATTATATGCCTCATGCTTATACATTCTAACCGCGCAGCTTCTCGTCGGCAGTAAATAAAATGCCAACGTTAAAAGTTCGAAAATTTTATTTACTGCCGACGTATGTATGTATATATGATTTTATATTATGAAATATTTTTATTTTCAAACAAATTCATCTATCTTTCGACTTTTAAATTTAGTTTTAAGGTGAAAGACAAAATTTGCTAATATAATTAAGCAAATTTTGTCATTCAAAATATTTATTACGATTGTTTGTGAGTGTATTTTTTATGTGTCACACTGAATCTCCCAGAACTACGTTAAATGTACACGTGTCTGTGGAGTGCTCAGCCGCTTGCACGTTAATTTCACGAGCAAGCTGTTCCGTTGTTCGCATCAGCTTGGACTTTTGTCGTCGTAACCGACAGAATGCTTCTTTTCCTTATTTTGATATGTACATGTGAATTCTTTTTGTTTTGTAGTTTCCTTCAAACGATAATAAATTTCGTTATTTCGTGCTGCTTTATGTTTATGTGAAGCTGTTTAATTTGCACTCAAATTCAAATGAAAATGCAATAATGTATACAAATCTTCTATAATACAATTGTTATTTATTCCAGTTGAATATTGGCTAATAACTCATTTTATATAGCAAAACTAAATCTAAATTTAAAATAATATCTCATTTCGGCGAATTTACTTGTAATAATAGTAATTTTGAGAGAAAATTCCATCAGCTTTATGTAAGAATATTTTGCTGAATTGTGTCTCGAACACATTAAATACAGTTCAAGACACAATAAGAAACGGTCACAGCTTCAAAGGCGTGAAAGAATTGTGATTGCCTCTCCTTTAACGCCAAGTGAAATAACCCGAACTTATCTCAGTATTTAACAACAGTTAAGGCAGCGAGCTGGCAGAATCGTTAGCACGCCAGACAAAATACTTAGCGGTATTTCGTCCATCTTTACCTTCTGAGTTCAAATTTCGCCGGGGTCGACTTTGCCTTTCATCCTTCAGGGGTCGACTTTGCCTTTCATCCTTCAGGGGTCGAC
>NC_068982.1:163914681-163918580 GCF_001194135.2 Octopus bimaculoides
CAGGGGTCGACTTTGCCTTTCATCCTTCAGGGGTCGACTTTGCCTTTCATCCTTCAGGGGTCGATAAAATAAGTACCATTCAAATACTGGAGTCGATTACATCGACTTACCAGCTTTCCTCGAAATTGCTGGTCTTGTGCCAAAATTTGAAACCAATATTTGAAGTCATTTAGGACAAGAATTATTAGCAAACTTTGTTTTCTTCTTTAATTCTTGATATAAACGAAACATCAACTTAGCATTAAAAGAACTAATAATACTTTATCCTCTGGCTATGAAGTCTATAGACATACTTTTTGCATGCTAACTAAACACTGTCATTATGATTGTTTGCAAAAATTCTTTGTCTCTGATCATTCCTTTCCCGTCGGCTTCCAGAACATCTCCGTTTTTTAGACTCATTAGTTTTCTCGGCATTATAGCAATAAATCTATGGTATATGTAAAGATTCTTTTCTATATTAATAAGTCCTAAAACTTATTGGACAGAAGCTATTCGAACATTCGTATGTTCTCAGGTTAAACTTTCCGCCATCCAACTGCTGTTAATGTTTTGCATACCAGGTGACCAGGAAAATTTCTCTATACAGATTATAACTTAGAAAAAAAATCCAACTGTGCGTTTATTAAACATTCTTTCATCTTCGAGCACTAGCTTTTTTTTAGAATTTTCAATTCCACCATTGATAGTTGTTAAAAGACATTCAGTACTACGTTCATCTTCCAAAAATTATGCACTTCATTTCTCGTCAAATTTACAATTTTTAACTGTGGCTGCTGATAGAATAATGTCTCACTAAAATGCACGCAGCCACTGGTGAATATAAATAACATTAGTTTGTTTTGTAGTCAAACGTTCCATAATTGCTAGATAGTTTAATTTATCAATTTTAAAGCAGCTGCAATTTATTTAAAAAAAGTTAATTAATTTAAACAAAACATTTATATTCATAGCAAGTTTCGTAAATATACAAGGGAATTGTATTTTGTAGAATATATAAACAAAAATGAAAGACTGAAATATTTTAAAACACAGATGGCTTACAATTTTTGTACATCTAAGGATTTGAACAACGAAACAGTACATGAAATTAGCGTAAAAGTATTTAGTATGTTGTTCAGATATATGTGACATACCTCTTCCCCACTGCAAAACTGAAATATATACATGACTTTACTACACACATGTACATGAATATTTATACATATAGATATTTATATCTATACCTATACACATATATACTGGACTCACGCGCGCACATGTGCACACATCACTTGCATATTCAGATAGCACACACATACACATCACATATATTTGTAATGATAAACGCAATTAGGGGCATAACAAATGTGGGATGGACAAATGGTAAGATACTAGATAATGTGCTTGCAGATCATTAGTTCAAATCTGCTGCAGTTAATCCTATGTGCTTTAGAGAAGAATACTTCATTTTATATTACCTTACCAAAAATTACTATCGGTTTCGGGAACAGAAATTGGATTTATTGGGGTTTATTACCCGGTAGATTGCATTTATTGCCCAAATGATTGAATAACTAGTATGGTACTTGTATTTACAACTGTTTCAGCTAGTTTGATGTATAGTATAGATATGCTTCATGGTTGCTTGAATCTGATGGGAAAACGTTTTGTAATTCGTAGGATAGCATTGTAGCCTTCACATTCAATGTTACTGCTACTTCTACATGTAATTTCAGATGTTAGTTGTAGTTTACATTGGATAAACGTTTATGTCTCTCGAACGGCTCAAAGATGTAACCTAGTTTCGCTTATAAAACACGCCTTTCTTAAATACTATTTGTTTAAGTCTCAAATCTTATGCCAACATACACAATGACTTATCACACAAAATCTATGATTTATAAGAGTGACTATGTTATTCTCATCGATCTTCGCTGAATAACAGAAGTGATTTGGCTTCATGGAATAATTAGAATTCCATAACAAACTCTGGAATCTTATGCCGAAAGCTAACCTCATTTTTCATACGTTCGTCAGGAAAACACACACTCATATACACTCGCACACACAAGAAAAAAACTATTACTATAATGCTAATCAGACGATGAGAAGAAATAGTATCGAAGTGAAGTCATTCCTTAATATAAGATATATCACAGACATATATCTTACGGCAGTCAATGAAAAACATGCTATACTGTCTTTCTGTCAGTGTTAAAACTTTAACCATTAAGTTTCGGCGAAAATTTGCAAGATCTAAAAGTTCATCTGATTTAATCGGTTTATTTATGTATGGATTTTACCACAGACATCATGTCATTTACATATTGAAGGCTCCTTATCTTGTTGAAAAATATTGAAATAAATATTGAGGATGACATAATCAGACCAATTCCTCGTTTGACAATAATCGAATAGCCAAAGTTTCTATTGATTTTCTTTTAAATAATATTGTTATATCTATGTCTATTTTCCATGCTCATAGTTGAATACAATTGTGTAGTTTTATGGTATTGTTTCTGAGTGCAGTCTCAGAGTATAATGGCATGGAACGGTATTACTTTCAAAATTATAGTAGAATGGTGATAGTAGAATGGTGATAATAGAATTGAAAGCAGGGTTTGGATGTTAGCATTTCTTTATTACTATGAGCTAAGAAAGAATTCCTTCGTTTTACATATTAATGCCACTTCTTGTAGTAGTGAGTCATCAGACCCCGTGGAACCAAAACACTCCTTTCCCTGGAAGTACGTCCCGACTGACGTACTTTCTCCAATCTGCTTATTCTGTTGGTGTTATAGAGATCTCTATTTCCCGGAGCTGACTGGTCGTGTGTCACTTCTCATCACTTAGGTACTCCTGACTCACTTGTTTCTTTGCCTGTCGTCGACGCGCTAGACTCCATTCAAACCAGTCCTTTGTTCCAGAGCGTCATCCCTTTGAAATTCTCATTCTATCCTTATCTTTCTTGCAAACATCGATTTGCAACTGCTCTAGAATAACGTTAACTGTATCGATCTCACCGGTTTTAAAGACTACTGCCATTTCTTTCAGAACTAACCAACAAGAAAATGTCTTGAACACGGTGTTGTGCTAGAATCAGGGATACGAATGATCAAATCCCCACAAACTGCTCAGTACCCGATTGATTGAAGCCAATACAGCCGGTATAAAGTTACAATAATACAAGAACTATAGAAATGCGAACTGTGTCTACAACACTGGTTTGTTTCCTTCTTGACTGTTAAATATATATATATATATATATATATATAAGATTGAACCAGAGACAGAATAAATGCTGAAAAAATTTTAATTTGTTCTACAATCTCTCGACTTTGCCAGCTGCAGGCCATACACAATTTTACGACCGTGTAATTTATGAAATAATCTATTTAATAAGATTTATGATTACCAAGAAACTGTTTGACAGTTGAATTTTACTTTCTAATTCCTACATTCTCATAATCACATCAATTAAAATTTTGCATTAGACAGTTAAGCTTGTTTTGACTAGTAAATAACCAACATCTCTGTGACTATTTCCTCCATTTCTCACTTCTTTTCGCAAACTTTTCATCTCTTCCTCCCACTCACATTTTATAATACGCCCCTCTCTCTCCCTCACTCTCTTACTCTTTCCTTCTCTCCAACTTTCAATTTTCTGCTTTTCTTTTTATTTCTCTTTATTTCTATATTTTCTGCTCTTTTTCATCTCTATTTACCTAGTTTCTGTTCGTTTTTCTCATTATCTTACATCTCCATCAATATTGCAAAAACTACACTAACAAACTTATAAATAACTGGTTGTCTTATAAACAGACAATGTATGTGTATGTCAACCCCATCTATCTTTGTATATATCAATCTATCATATAGTTATTCACATGTCTTCCTTTCTAGCTTTGTCCATATAT
>NC_068982.1:163918619-163918914 GCF_001194135.2 Octopus bimaculoides
TATATATATATATATCTACCACTTTAAAAGTTTTTTATCCCTAAATTTCTCTTTCAATTTTTAAAAAAATTTCCCATCTCTCCATCTTTGTTTCTTTCTATATGTTTGTCTTTTCTTCTCTTTTTTTCTCATTCTATATCCTTCGCTACACCGAAAAAAAATGCTAAAATCTACAATACATCTACATAGACAACTATATCTCTTCTAAACAGACGGTATATGTGTGCACTTCTACTTCCTTTTCTCTTTTCTACCTTTCTATCTATCTATCTATCTATCTATCTATCTATCTATC
>NC_068982.1:163918924-163925210 GCF_001194135.2 Octopus bimaculoides
TCTATCTATCTATCTATCTATCTATCTATCTATCTATCTGTCTGTCTGTCTGTCTGTCTGTCTGTCTGTCTGTCTGTCCGTCTCTCTGTCTGTTTGTCCGTCTGTCTGTTTGTCTCTCTGTCTGTCCGTCTGCCTGTCTGTCTGTCTGTCCGTCTGTCTGTCTGTCTGTCTGTCCGTCTATCTATCTAGATAGATAACTACCTACCTACCTACCAGTCAGAGTTAGACAGACATACTTTCTCCACTCTGGTTTTTCTGTTACTATTACAGGGATTTCGATCCTTATAATTGGTAGCGTGCCATCTCTCTCCTCTCAGGCATTCCCGATTACTGTAAAGACACTCCAGACTCCACACAAACTAGTTCTTTTTCTCGAGCGTCAGTCCTCTGAAATTCTTAGCCTATGATGGAAGGCGTTCGAATAATGATCATCCCGTTTTGTTTTTATTCAGACGTAGTGCATTTTGGATTATACTATCATACGTGTCCCTCGGTGTTTAAGAAGGAAGTGTCTGAGATGAGGTTGCTGCTAATTCTAGTGGACTGTCATTTATTCACCCTCATTGACTTTCCTAGAAGTTACAGAAATTAAAACGAAAACCATATAAATATAAATGTATCTTAAAAACAAAAATGATATAATTCTTGCTTTGGAAAACTTTTTATGGTAACGGAATTTTATGTTCATTGAATCTTCTCACTCATCCAAACTTATATTCCTCATTGGTTTTTTTTTATTACCCCGTTCATAGGTGTTAGATAAAAGAAAAAAAAATGTCACACCATTAGTATCATTTGTTCTCAAAGAGTCAGATCTCAAATTATATGCCGAATAGTATATAGTGCAGATATTTACTATTTGGCACAACCATCATTCTCTTCAAATAAATACTGATTAATTATTTAGGATGCAAGATTTATAGGAGAGAGAGGAATAAGACTGTATGATGTTTATGCCTTCGTCAAAGGTATTAACATCGATAAGTGAAGTGAATCAACTTCAATCAGAACTTATCTTCTTTCAATTAAGTATTCAAATTCTGTTTAGATATATAATGATTTATCCAAATGTTATAAGACAGCAATTCGTTGTAGAAAACGTATAGTCGATTGTTTTTATCCCTGCGAACAAATTGTTTGTATTTGAATCGAGTACAAAGGAATAGCAGACTTAGTCATCTTAAGTGTAAGTTGAACTTAACTTGCATACAGACAATAATTATTGTGTAGCCTTAAGCAAAAGCTGTATGATTTTAATATATTATAATTTGTCTGCTTTGTATATTACCTACAACTTGCAGTTATTGTAAATTAGCTCTAATGCCGATGCTACAATTGGCAGGAAAAATATTTAGTATATTTAATCGGGTCAATACATCATTGGTGCTTATTTTATTAAAATAAAATTGAATGTCGGTTCCTACTACTTCCCCACTGTATTGTTTATGTTTAAATATTCAAATACATAAAGGTTTCTTTTATAGGCATATGTTGCTCCTAGTTTTGAAGGGCGGCTTTGGATTGTATCATGTGAAAGCCACATACATACCCATTACTAAAAAAGTGGTGCTTTTTGCCTCTACCAATCATTGAAATAGATATAAGATGTTTACCTCTGTTATATTACAGATCTGTTATAAGTAATAAATAATCGGATGTATTGTTTATGTAGATAGAAGGGATAATTATCCTGGAATGGTTTCTCATTGATTCCACTAAGTTCAAAGGAAGAGCTGAATTTAGCAGTACCCCAATGAAACTCGCATTTGTTTGTTACATTCAGGAATTATACCATTATGCCGAACCTAGAAAGTATCAGACACACCCACATTAGGCGGCCTCTTGTTTGATACGAGCCTAATAACTTGTTTCCGCTATAATAAATTGAGGAAAGAAAGATAAAGTTAATATTAGCGAGATCTGAACTAAAACATTAAGGTACAACGTTAAATGCTGTAAAGCAATTAAGTTCGTAATGTCATCGTGTTTTACCGCTGCAACTTCCTCCGATTTAATAACGAATTTTAATATTAACACAGCTACTAATGCGTTGAGTGAATTGGAATTTATGCACTAACAGTAATTATTTTATCATTCTAATAGAGACGAAAACAAATTTAAAGTCAATACAGTCGGGATTTGAACTCAGGATTTGAAGTGCTGCACTGAATACCACGAAGCAATAAATTCGGCGCTTAATTCGTTTATCCTCTCGCACACGCGATGATAACTTATTTAGACATAATAGTACGACTGTAATTGCAAAGACGAGATTGTATGATATTCATACCTCTCTTAAGGAGATTAGCGATATACGTTGAAGGTTATAAATCAAATTTGGATTACATATTTTATTATCTTTGAAATTACTTCTTTGGCTGAAGTGTTCCTCTTCTCAACTGTTTTCTTAAACAAATAATGGAAAGTTATTTAGAGTAAAGATTTTATATAAGGTGGAAGATTGGTGTTATTCTGCAAGGGTCATTCTACTTTGAAGTTCAGTGGGTACATACAATCAGAATAAATATGAACCTGCTCGTGAAAACTATTAACCAACTATCAACCAAGTTAAAAAGATCGTTTAATTCATAGTCGGCAATGAATACTACACTTCTAACGAATGCATGTGTGAAACAATAAACACAAAGTCCCATACTGTACAGTGCACCCAACCCTCTCATCAAATAGCAATTGCTTACACTGGCTCACGATGCAAATTTATACTGGAGGGATATAGATCAGCTACACTATGGTTCACTTTGTTTTGGAACGGTGCAATTGTATAAAGGTGATATAATGAACTAAATATAAGTTGTACATAAGGCGGTGAGCTGGCAGAACCGTTAGGACTCCAGGCAAAATGCTTATCAGCATTTTGTGGTCTTTACGTTCTGAGCTCAAATTCCACCGAGACCAGCTTCGTATTTCATCCTTTCGGGGTCGATGAAATAATTACCAGTTATGCACTGGGGTCGATATAAGCAACTTGAATCCTCCCCTGAAATTGCTGGTCTTGTGTCAAAATTTGAAACCACGATAATTTGAAACCACTATAGTCGACAATAAATACTACGCTTCTAACGAATATATGTTTGAAACATTAGCATAAAGCCATACGTTTATAGGAAGTATGTAGCCTGTTGATTCGAGCGCAGTATTTAACTGGAACTTATTGTTACCAATCTCTGGAGGTATTAAATGATAACTCAACCTCTGCAGAACTTAAACTCAGGCGGGACAGAGACGTAAATAAATAGCACAAGGCAATTTTGTCTGGCACACTACTCATTCTTCCCTCATAGCACTTTCCATGAAATGAAAAACGATTTCAAAAATTGGTTGAAAGACTATAGTTTATGGGAAATAGGTATACTTAATTTAATATACTCCTCCTGTTTATCATTAATACTATTTCTTATTATCTCCTAGATATATGAAATCTGAAGTAGACCATGGCGTAGTTTGAAACCTGAGTGCAAAAGGACCCATTTAAATACTGTAAAATTTTAGTCCAGTGCTTTACTGCTTTTGCCACTCAGTGACCTCATCAAATAAATAATGAGAATATAAACGATTGTTATCGATTCTTCGGTGCCAATACAGACATTTTGCAATAAATTTCTGAACTCAGAAAATTTATTTTTCTTAACTTTATAAGGTAAAAAATAAAATAAAATAATGAAATAATGATTTAACTATGGATAACTCGACTTCTGTATTTGTTTGATTTGTTTTTTTAACACACAGATACATCTATATGTGTGTATGTATTCAAGAATATGCATGTGTACACACAGACATATGCATATATATATATATATATATATATATATATATATATATATATATATATACACACACACATATATATGTGTGTATATATACACGCACACATTCATGTAAATATATATGTTACGTAAATTACTGATCTGTTTCTTTCTTTCTCTATTTTCTCTCTGTATATATATATATATATATATATATATATATATATATATGTGTGTGTATCTATGTATAAATATATGTATATATGTATATATGTATTAATGTATAAATATATGTATTAGTGTATAAATATATTTATGTATGTATGTATCTATGTATAAATATATGTATGTATGTATATCTATCTATCTATCTATCTATCTATCTATCTATCTATCTATCTATCTATCTATCTGCATACATATATATATGTAAGCACACGTGTGTGCGTGCGTGAAATAGTTTAAACTTTTTTTCCTTTAACGATTTTTCTTTCTTTCACTGTTATTGACCCTTGCACTTCGCACCGAGAAAGCTAAACAAAAATAAGACGTAAAAATAAATTGCTTAAAAGAAAGAATCAAACAATTACCAGAATTATTATCTTTTCTTTTCTTTCATTGAAATTCTACATAGAAAATGTATGACAAAATAAAAGAAAAGCATAACGTCAACTCCAGCATGAAAAAATAAATAAATATCTTCCCCCACCACACCACTAAAATGCTAACGAAACGAAAAATACTGATGATACGGAACAAAAGACATATTTCAATACAGGGAAAAAATGGCGGAACTATAGAAAAATGGGAAGATTGATTTCACGTCAAAAGAAGATGTTGGAAATAAGTGTTGATCAGGCAACAAGCGGAGGGTTGACAGAGAAATGTCAGATTTGAAGTAATTGTTTTATGTGTGCGTATATATGTGTGCATGCGAGTGTGTATGTGTGTGTATGTGTGCGTGTGTGTGTGTGTGTGTTTGTGTTTGTGTGTTTGTGAGTAGGGGGCGTTGAAGTTATGTTTAAAAAAGAAAATTATTATTCACAGTCATAAGGTTAAGAACAAGCTCCTTGGGATGAAAATAATTTGTTGTAAAGAGCTATATGTATCAATGGGTAGAATGTATGTGTTAGTGTGTTTTGTGTTTTGTGTGTGTGTATATATACATACGCATGTGTGTAATATTCAACGGAAAGTATGTTCCACCAAACCTGGCTACACACACACGCACACACACATATTCACACATATACACTCGCTCATACACGTACACACGCGCTCTCATATAAGAAAGAAAATCTTAGTGCATGATGTAGAGATAATGTTCATTAGACATCATTTGTTGATTCTTTCCACTGCTACTCCGAGTTTCTCGCACGTATGCTTTGTCAGACAATTTCAAGCAAACTTCATTCTAAGATGTATCAAGTTCATCAGTCTCCAAATGTATGCATAAGAGAGAGCTATTTGTTTGTGAGTAGATGAAGGGATCTTTCTTCCTCTCCCTCTGTCTCTGTGTGTCTGTCTGTCTCTCTATATATACATACATATATGTACTGTATATAAATGTATATATGTATGTATATGTGAGAAATATGTATACAAACACACACACACATGTATATATATTTATATATGTGTGTGTATCATGTATATTCATGCTAACAGTAATACGTAGCATACATGCATATATACAAGCATACACATATATGTGTGTATATATATATATATCTGAAAAAAATATGTGACACTTATTTAGTAGCCATGATAAATTCCTCTATTTGCATAATATCGAGGTCTCTTTCTTTCTTTTGTTGCCATTCCTGTCAAATTATATATATATATATATATATATATATATATATATGTTTATATACAAGGTTATTCAAAAAGAATGAACCGATTTCATTACGCAATATTTTAATGAGGAAAATCAATAGAAAACTCCAGTTAAGTCACAAGTATTTACTCACAATCAACTTTTATTTCCTATCGTACAAGTGTTCAATGTGGCCACCACCTGCAGCACGGGTGACGTCAAAGCGATAAGAGAATTACTCCCAGACGCGTGTCAGTAGATCACGATCCACTGAGTTGATCGCTGTTGTTATTCGATGTTAGTGGGTAGCGGTAGAGCATAAACGCGATCTTTTACATATCTGTACAAGAAAAGATCACACATGGTGAGGTGTGGGGATCTAGCAGGCGAAGCACAAAGAGCATCTGGGAGAAATTCTCTTATCGCATTGATGCTACCGTTGCTGCAGGCGGTGGCCACATTGAATACTTGTAAGACAGAAAATAAAAGTTGATTGTGAGTAAATACTTGTGACTTAGCTGGAGTTTTCTATTGCTTTCCCTTATTGAAATATTGCGGAAAGAAATCGGTTTTTTTTTTTAAATGACCTTGTATATATGTTTATATGGTCGATTTGCTCGACTAAAAGGCGGTGCTCCAGCATGGACACAGTCAAAAGACTGAAACAAGTAAAAGAGTATATATATATATATATATATAT
>NC_068982.1:163925385-163927657 GCF_001194135.2 Octopus bimaculoides
ATATAATTATATTAAGAGACCAGCATGTTTGATATTATTAATTTAACGTATAAATTGCCTATAAATGTTTATAGCATGCTGGCTACCTGATAAAAATCATTAACGTGATTTTTATCCTTATATCCTATATATATATATAAATAAATTTCAAATATCATTGCAATACAATGGTATCACTTTCCAGCCAAATAAAGCAGCACCATAAAGGTAGAATTATGAATTAGAAATAGTGGTACAAAAATGCACCAATGTTTGCTGGAAGTAGCAGTCGATAACGATACGACGCTATGTAAAGTTTCACTGAAATGTATACTGGCAAAGATGTATGCGGGTAGCGAACTTAAAATAAATTTTCGTCTTACCTCTAGGAAGAACATCGGAAAAATGGACCACCTAAAATGGATAAACTAGGAACCGAGTTTCGGACGTTCCAAAATATGTTTATTGTCGTAAGTTTGATTAGTCCTCATCAGCTAGATTCACCTGAGACGAAATTTTCAAATATCGCTACATCTTGCCAGTATATTCGGCTGAACGCCAGGTCGTTAACAGAGATCTGTGAAAAGGTTTTCTATAAAAATATTAAGTATCATTGAAATACAATAGTATCACTTTCCAGTCAAATAAAGCTCCGTAAAGGAAAAATTATCAATAAGTAGTGGTATACATTTCAGCGAAGCTTTACATAGCGTCGTATCGTTATCGACTGCTATTTCCAGTAAACATTGGTGCCTTGTTGTACCACTAAGAAATAGTGGTAAGACGGCTTTAAGGACTTTTTTTTAGCATATAAAGGATCCATATAGTGATCTCTCATATTGTTTATATATATATATATATATATATATATATATATATATATACACACACACACACACACATGTATATATATATATATATACATATACATACATACATGCATACATACATACATATATATATATATACATATGCCTACGTACATACATATCTACAGTCACGTTGAGTTTAGGACTTCATCAGGATTTTAACTAGAACTTGAATTGACATAAGTAAATACAATAAAGTATTGTATTTATTCATCTTTGCGAGATCGATGAGATAAAGAACAAATATCGGAGTCAATACAATCTAGAAAACATCTGGTTTTGTGCCTATGTAAGAAATCATTGTATGCTTATTTCACTAAACATTTGTGTTGTTTGTGTATATAGTTGATTGTAGGTGAAAGGGTAAAAGAAACACGACTCATGAGTTGCTACTGTAAGAAGTATCAAAATAGTCAGTTGTCCTCAGACAGAAATGTTGGCCCGAAAGATTGCAACAAAGTGTGCATAATAAATATCCAAGGTCCAGGTAGTATCGGTAAATCTAGAGTGACTGACTAAGTTTATCATTCAAGATCAGGTTTATACAAGAGACGGGCTCCTACAGAGTTTCCGTGAACAGAATATAACGTAAAAGGTTCGGTAGAAGACTATTCCCCATGGCTGTTAGGATATGGTGGAGGGCAATTACCCAAGGCTCTGTGTAGTGATAAAATATGGAATTAAGTAATGGCGAAAGACGCTTTTTAACTATTGGAAATAGTTGGAAATGCCTGCTTCCAACCGTGTTTTTAAGCTCCCTCACTGGCTGTTTAATAATAGCAGCGACTGTTGTTTTCCCCTGTTTAATACTGTGTTTGGATAGCTTTTCTTGAGCAGATGTTATGATACAATGATAAATGATAGAGACTTTTCTAGCAACTACATCTGTAGCTCGAAAATGCAAATATAAGATATCAGCTGGGCATGCTGTTTATATATATTTTTTATCTCATTAGATATTATTTTCTAAAACAATGAGACATGCAAATTTGTACTACTTCAACGTTTGATCTGTAGTTTACTTACATCTTTATTGTGATGTAGCTGACGTAACGTCAGATATTAACATGTGATTTTAAAATAAAAATAAAAAGAGCGTTGTCGAGAATTCTTATTGTTGTTTAGAACAATCCCGAGGAGCTGAATTGTTATGAAAAGAATTCCAGCTGAGATCATCTCAGCTTTTCATATTAGCATACAATTATATTGTCTATTTTCTCCTTGTCGTTTGTTAGAGACGTTGGAGCGATACAAAAGATATTTGGCTTATATTTCTCGCAGGTCGAACTACTATACAGAGGTTCTTTTACCGAACCTTTGCAAGGAGTTTGTTGAGGGAGATGTATAAATTTTTATAGAGTAGGGTGAAGAGTCTGTCTGTCTATTTGTCTCCCATTTCTAAATTGGATATATATATATATATA
>NC_068982.1:163928045-163934344 GCF_001194135.2 Octopus bimaculoides
AAAAAAAAAAGACTAATCATCGTCTCAGACTGTAGTTGTTAGAGTCTTGGGTAAAACTGTACTGGTTTTTCGCATTTGGAAGGAGACACTTGAGAGGACACTGGTGCCAAACTTTATTGGCCTTTAAGAAAAACTATTTCCTGGGAACTGAAGCCGAGATCTGTTCTGAAAACCAACTGAAATTGGCTCGTTTTATACTTGAAATATTTAATTCTTCTTTTCTTAATTGAAACGCTATGTACAGCACCGCCGTAAATTTATGCTTTTTCTGCTGCTATGGTGTTCATTTTTCTTAAGAGTATTTGTTTGTGCTCTTAGTGTAAAACAAGATCGTGATCTACTGACACTGCATTCTTTCTTATTAATTAACGCTGATACTTAACGTGATATATTTGTAACAACCTCATTTAATTTTGAAATAAGCATATAAAGAAAATAAGGATTTAACTGGTAAAATAGCCATCTCTGATAAACAAGGAAAATATGGCACAATCGATATTAAAATTTCAGCTAAAAGCAAATGATTTCCCAAGCAAATGCTTTGATCAAAAGAACCATATTCTTCGATATGACGTATCAATAACAAAAGTTATTTTTAACTGGAAATCTGGGGGAAAAACATCTATGAGATAAACAACTCTGCCAAATATAATAAACTGTTACCAAAGTGATTCTGACATATATCATACTCAACAGAAAATATAAAAATTATTTCTGATTATCTTTTTTTTTGTTATTAGCCTTTTTTTAATATATATTTTAGCTGTCAATTCCAGAGAATAAGATTCAAAATGAATTGAGAAGAATAAGGAATTCTTTGAATGAGAAATCCAAACAACAACAACAACAACAACAACAACAACAATAATAATAATAATAATAATAATAATAATAATAATATAACAGTAAGGAAATGATCTTGATGATGAAGAATGATAAAAAGAATATGTTACTAAGTATAATAATAAATAACAATGATACCATGACAAATAAGTGTAAGAATGGATTTACTTACGTAGGTTAAATTTAGGTTTTGTATTGCCTTGGACAAGAGAATTCTTTTGATGTATTTATCGTCTAAGAATCCTGTAATGAAAAAAAAACGTGAATAATGTTTACTACCGAATTTAGAGGAAATACTTTTGACATTCACTCATAAAAGAGTCGTTCATAGAAAATTAACCCTATGTCAACATACTGTATGAACATCATTACAAAACATTAGGTAACATTATTAATATTTGTTTATTAACTTTCTACAATCACCGTCTAACATGTAGCAATACTGCATAACAGCATCTATGCAATCCTTCTTGAGATTTCATGAAAACTTATTTAAAAGATAAGCGCTTGGATGATTCATAACGGAAGTAGATGATTCATAACGGAAGTGGCAATCCCATCACAAATCGCACCAGTTTCTTAGGGTTAACAATTTCTATGGTTACTTTATCTTCTTCGCAGTGAGGATCATATACACGAAAGTAATTGTTGTATACAGTGCACAGGTACACTACAACTATGACAAAAAAAAATACCATTAGGTGTACTGTTGGCGGATTTTAGGAAGTATGGAAGTTTTGAAGGATGTAGTGTCTCGACAGCTAACGACCGATGTGGGTAGTTTATTTCAAGCTTCAACAATTCTGAGCGTAAAAAACTGTTTCCGAAAGTCATGGATGCTGTGTTGTTTTGCCAGACAAATCCTCCTCATCAATCATCATCATCTATCCACTACAACTATTGTAGTAGATACTGTCATCATTATAATCATCATCGTTTGTTTAACGCCTGTACTTTTCGTGTCGCACACAGGTTGCAGTCTTGTATTTTACCAGTTTTCTTGATTTTGTGCTATATTTTTACGGGACTATGTATTTATCGTTAGATTTGACCTTGCTATTACTTCACATGTCTTCATCGGTGGCCTTTGTTCTAAAAACGACTCTTTTCTCTCTCCGTATTCCTTATTTATTCACATGTCATCACCATATTCTCACGTTCATCAATTTTGCGTACATCAACTAATGAAGTCAATGGCCATTCACTGTCATATCACAAACACTCCACTTTTACAAATGGTTTCTTTCAAGTTTCTACAGTATTTTTTCATTCAATGCTTAAGCCGTATCACACGCATTATGCAGGTTTTTTTTTATAGTTTTATATTTTATACATAGAGAAACATAATATGGTTAAGAGATAACACTGCCTTAAATACCTCTAACTCCTATTTTATCAGTAACAGTTGCATGACAACCAGCTCCAGTACAAATTGTGTACATACATATATTCGTACATACATACAAACGTACATACATATGTCTATCTATCTATCTATCTATCTATCTATCTATCTATCTATCTATCAATCTATCTATCTATCTATCTATCTATCTATCTATCTATCTATCTATCTATCTATCTATCTATCTATCTGTCTACCTGTCTACCTGTCTACCTGTCTGCCTGTCTGTCTGTCGGTCTGTGTGTCTGTCTGTCTGCTTGCCTACCTGTCTGCTTTTCTGTCTGTCCATCTGCTCTCCCACTTGCCTGCCTGCCTGTCTACCTGTCTGTCTGTCTGTCTATCTATCTCCATCCATCCATCCATCCATCCATCCATCCATCCATCCATCCATCCATACATACATACATACATACATACATACATACATACATACATGCATACAACTTAACAGCTAACCAACTTTCTGATAATTGTAGGGAACAACTTAAGGAGCTCTTACACTTCATTTCATAAGTCTTCTTACTATTAATTACTCCTGTAAATCTAGTGATGAGTATTGCTTATTATTATTATCAAATAAAGTGACGTTGTCAGTAAAATTAATGTGAAGAGAGAGAACGTAAATTAGTAGGTATGACAAATATCACTAGATCTGGCAGTAAACAAAGAATAAAAGAAATTGATGAAATATGATTCTTATAATTATATATCAAAGGTTGATGAAGTGACAAAATCAGTATAGTTTTAGACTAAATACTATTCAATACTTAGTCCCATTCTTCTAATTTCTGAGTTCAACTCGTGCGTGGGTTGATTTAGTCTTTCATCATTCTGGCGTTAATACATTAAGTACTAATCATGTACTGACTTCGATTCATTGTAAAATATAGGTACAGTATATTTGATTTTTAAGGAGGCTAACTCTGTTATTGATTCAATGTTTATTTGAGTATGGACTATTTTCTTCATTTTGTATATACATCATCCTGGTTGCCGACACAACGCACTGATCGTTTGTCTCCAATCGCTTGTGAGCTACGCTACGAATTGAATTTGGAAACGATATTAGTGGTTACTTTAGAAAAATGCTGTTCTCTAAACACACACACACACACACACACACACACACACACACACACACACACACACACACACACACACACATACACGTATCCACGCAGAATTGTCTCAAACTCTTCACTGTAACTTTTGTAATTAAATTAAAACAGCGTTGGATGAGACAGTCTGCACTTCATATACACTATTTTTCTTTATATTTCACAAGTAAAAGATAATTATTTGTAATCCTAAGAAGCTTAACTATAGTTACAGTATGGTTTGGTAGAAAATTAACTGATAATATTTCTGAAAATGTGTGACTAACAAATGCTAAGAATACTGATCTGGTTAAAAGATATCATTAGACTCACTAAAGAAAATCCCACACATAAGACATAACAGGATAAAACATGAAAAACATAAAATAACAACTAAAGAGACCCCTTTTCATTATAATATGTTATACTAATTAATTTTCGAAGACTATTTGCCATAAAAGCCTGTACTATTTACCAAATTTCAGTTATTTCGATTCTCTACAGTTGAGTTACTTTCTAACTCACTTCACCATCTTAATCCTCATCTTTCCATCTCATAGATTTCTAAAATCTTTGCTGTCAGTTAAGTAGGACAAAAGAAATGTGGGAAGCACATTTCAGTTCTAATGATTTAATACAGACTTTTAAAGAATTTACGACTATAATTTTTATCTGGCCATTATGACTCGTGGCAATAATACGCAGAATGTTGTGCATTTACTGTGAGAATTAGTTGCACTATTAAATAGGATTGCACTAAATCTATGCCTGCTTTTATTACCTGCCCTATTATCATTTGGTGCCAGATACCAATGAAATTTAAATATGTAAATGAAGCAATCAATGAAGCAATTCCATTTAATGAGACCGAAGATTCATTATATTGGCTAAGGATGAAAAAAGATAATGATCTGTGGTAAAACCATGTCTCGAAGTATCCTCATATAATTAGAGGATATATGTAAAAATCTGTTAATCGAAATTAATTGCTCTGACAGTTGTGCAGTTCGTCTTATCTTTGAAGACATTCTGTTTCCATTGTATTCTTTAAAAATCATTTTCCTGTGGTACTTTTCAAGGTTTAATTGATTAGAAATGCACCTGATTAGAATTTGATCAGATGATATTCTAGTTATATTTAACATAGAATTCATTGAAATATTTCATTCAGACGTTATATTTAGTTTAGAATGATAGAATTGAGGTTTCAAACCAATATATTTCTGCATTTCATTTATGGAAACACATCTAATGTTGCAGTATAAAAATTCAATTTAAAATATGAATTTGTATCAAAATTCCTACAAAGCAAGACTATATATGTATTCATATATGGAACTTATTCGGTTTGTGTTTTACTGTAACTTATCACTTACACAATTATTGCACCTATCGTTCAACAAGTAAAAGTAAGTTAACACTTTTCTCACTAGTGAATTCAGTATATTTCTGAGCAGTAATAGGATGACGTATCTTTACATTAAAACACATAAGTATATTCCATATTGAAGTATAGCATCTTGTATTGTGCAGATTTGGTGCATCAGTAATGGTTTGATGCAATACTTTAAGATCACACAGCTGTAACGGTCGCAATTCGTTAGAGTATTCCTATAATAAAATTCATACTATGAATCCTCGATTGTATTTTTTAACACAATGTAGAGTAAATGAAAATTTAAGGAGAATCCTAACGATAGCATCACCACTAACATTAAGGACGAAACACGCTAGCTCCTCACGGATGAAAATGATGTCGTCAAAATATGGTCTGAGTGCTGCAAAGAGCTTTACAATCACAAATTCAAACATGACAGCAACATCCTAGAGAATTCCAGCAACAACAATAGAGAATTTGGGGACACTCCAATTCTCAAGGAGGAAGTCGAAGAGGTAGTGCGTATGCTCAAAGATGAGTAGTCCCCTCGCTTTCTTCTTTACCGATATCAAGTACCTATTACGCATGATAGAGAACAGAGACCAGTGGCAACGACTGACTACGAAAGCGTCTAGAGTGGCAGCCCAATGACTGGCTGCATCAGTTAAGGTATCGTGATGTTAATGATGATGACGACACATATCTCTATATATATATCTATCAATCAACCAGTCTATCTATCTATCTATCTATCTATCTATCTATCTATCTATCTATCTATCTATCTGTCAGTCTGTCTGTCAATCTGTCTGTCGGTTTGTCTGTCTGTTTGTGTGTACGTGTGTGTGTGTGTGTGAATGTGTGTGTGTGTGTGAGTATGCATGTGTGTGTTTGTGTGTGTGATAGTGGCTCGAGCTTGATAAATGGTTTGCCTCACGATTTTTTATATAATCACTTGGCTCTTAAGAAATACCAC
This sequence comes from Octopus bimaculoides, assembly GCF_001194135.2. Taxonomy (NCBI): domain Eukaryota; kingdom Metazoa; phylum Mollusca; class Cephalopoda; order Octopoda; family Octopodidae; genus Octopus; species Octopus bimaculoides. Next base: position 163,933,745 of record NC_068982.1, read on the forward strand.
CTAAATCATTACACCCACTATCTTGAAAAGAGTGCCACAGTGGATAATGTTGTACCAGAAGCACAGCACTCGTGCAAAAAAGACTGTATGGTTATGGTTGGAACGTTCTTGATGAAAAGTCTTATGAGTCTGAACTGTCCTACACCGAAACAACATCAACGACGACGATGATAACGGCGAAGACGACTACAACAATGACGACGACGTCTCTGTTGTTGTGGTTGTTTAACAACTTCTGGCTGCCTTTAAATTTGGAACCACATATTGAAATCCAAGACTGAAGTGCGGTATGGAAAAGGATAGAAACAAGAATGTGAACTAAAAAATACAGATCAGACGATGTTTTTGATTAGGAAAAGTGCACCTTTTCCCATTACATACATACATACATACATACATACATACATATATACATATATATATGAATATAAAGAAGTTGGTGGTATATTGATTATAGAAGTAATGTTAATGTTTTTGATGGAGAAGGAACAGTACTGGAGCGGGTGTTTGCTTGCCTGACTGTCTGCATCGTGTTTACACACACACACACACACACACACATGTGTTTTTGCGTATATAATACATAATGCCTATATATAT
>NC_068982.1:163934478-163935610 GCF_001194135.2 Octopus bimaculoides
TATATATATATATATATATATATATATTTGTGTGTGTGTATATATTTGCACACAGACAGCACATACAGTATATTGAAGATAAGAGGACAAAGATTCTTTGATCAGTTATCTTCTCTGCCATAAGCTTTACACAAGGAAAGTAGCTGGAGTAACAAAAACAAAAAAACAACAGCAGTAAAACAACAGCAGTAAAACAACAGCAGTAAAACAACAGCACAAACAATAACTCTTAGAAAGACAAAGCGTATGAAGAAGATAATGCGTATTAAAAAAAAAATAACAACCTAAAACAAATTTCATCTTGTGAATAATTACTTTTAAACATTGACTGGGGGTTTCCATTAACACCAGTCAATGCGATATATCACTTCTTTAGTGAAAAGCCGAGGCACAATATTCCTGATTCAGTTTTATATTTAGTGAAAATTATGGAGAAATCTTTCCTTACATGAGCAGACAATTACTTTTATTGGATTAAATTTTTCATTCATCTAATGTTAAGTTATTTATGATTAACATTTTAATCTTAACTTAGTTTAATTAAATGAAAAAATTAAATATGTAATTAAATTTAAAAAATAATTCATAAATGTGTTTCCAATAACCTGTGAATATTTTCAATAGAATTTAAAATATTCTAATATAATTTTGGCATCCTTTCTTTAGAATCAATTATAGATTTTTCTTGTGTTTTAAAAATAAAAATTATATATATATATTACTGCCCTATCTCTCAGTAGTTGTGTAATAGAATACACAGACATAGGGTATCAAATGGATAACTTTGTTTAATATGAAAGTCACAAAGTAGTGAAATGATAACTAAGAGAGAAACTGAAAAGAATCTGATGTATATTTTCTGACCATCACTCTCCCACTTCCTCACCCAGTAAAAGAAAAATCTCTCAATAATTCAATGAAGTAAATGTGCACACATGTTCAATGAAACTTCGATATAATTTTGCTTTAGATGTTGTAATTAAACTTGACAACAGTCCTGGTGTTCAGAAATCAACAAATATTGCAATAATTACTTTAAGTCTCTCAACAAGAATAGTTTTAATGAAAATTCAAGTCAGACAATTTAAACAATTTCCTTTCAGTAAAGAGTGTTTGAATTGAAGGAGGGGAG
>NC_068982.1:163935620-163936426 GCF_001194135.2 Octopus bimaculoides
GGGGGGGAAGACCGATGTTTCATATTACGGCATCAAAATTGGAAGAGAAACCACACAAACAGAAGCTCACCATAGATCTTTATCGTAAAAGCTAAGAAGAGACGAGAAAAATTAAATAAAAGTATTCACTAAAGCTATCTAAACTGATACTTGAATTCATTTTTCTCTTTTTCTTAATTAGAGATCTTTAGATTTCCAAAGAACTGTTTAAATATCAGCTTTGGACATTAAATCTTTACAGAGAAGTAGAAGGAGAAGAAGGAAAACTTGAAGAAAAATGAGGAATAATTTACGGGCTTAAAACATCATCTTTCTGTTTGGATTTGATTAAAATCTGCTGCAAATAATTTGAATATAATCTAATAACGATTTCTTTCAAATTGGGTGCTAGTCGGCGGAATCAGTATCTCACATGTAATTATTGCATTAAGCTGAGAGCCGCGAATGGCCGAATCAATGAGGTATCGAACAAATAACTGGGGAGGTCGGGGATTCGTTACGTCTCTCTAGCACTCTCTTGCTTCCATGGCCAATATACTTAATTGTCGGTCGATCAACCCACCTATTTGTAATTGTGTGCCACCACATGATGGGATGGATATGTAGGTCTTGACACTATAAATAGAAGCTTTACTACAATATCCACTTGTGTTTTGACAACCCACAGTTCTGAGTTCAAGTGCTGTTAGGAACGCTTACTATTAATTATAATATTAATTCTATCATCCAAGAGTGGATACTACTTTATAGCGAGTTTCAGATCAAACAATGAGGTAGGATCAGAGAGAAAGCAAAACTATATATAT
>NC_068982.1:163936495-163938446 GCF_001194135.2 Octopus bimaculoides
ATATATTAAAGTGAGTTTGGAGGGATATATTATCCGAGTGGATACCGTATTAACTCCAGTTAAGGGCTAACCACAACGATCAGTATCTAACGTCTGTGTCTACATTTAGTTGTTAGTCACTCCGCGGATTTTTTCGATGAGTATTCCCGTGTATTCATCCTGGACGGTAAAAATGTCACGAGTATATATTAATATTAATAATAATAAAGAGTATGATACGGAAACACGTGTAGGTCATTATAATATGCTGTATATAACTATACACAAACACACACACATACACATTTAAAATACAAATTAAAGTTACCGCTTAAAATAGTCTCTCCACTGTTGATGTCTCCCTTCTAGAATGTTTCCCATTTTGGATGCATCTTAGAATGCGTTTTCAAGAAGAGTGCGAAATTCTCATCGCAAGATTCCTTCGGTTTATTAATTCCTTTGAAATCAATAAACTTTCAGGAAAGACTTCTGCTTTGGAAATAAAAGCTTCACAGGAATCAAATCTGGAGAGTAGGAGGATTGGAGGGTGGGGTAGTAGTCGACGCGTGCTTTTCCCTAAAATCGCAGGCAAGTAGTGAGGCACAAGTAGTTGCTTTGTCACAGTGCATATATCAGTGCATGTCCTCAGACTTCACACTGTATATCTTAAACGCTTCAGTACACCATAGGAAAATTTATTGATCGTCTGACAAAGTGTGTGTGAGGAACTTACGATAAACGAGAGTTTCACATTTGAGCAACTATTACTTTCTGTTTTGGTTCTACTAAAGATGGCCCAATCACCTCCGAAAACTATCCTTTTGTTTGACGTCTTAGCCGCACATCCATATTGCATCACCTTTAATGGCAATTTCAGCCAGTTTTCACTAACAACCGAAAGACACTCAATTTGCATTTTGTTTATTTTTCAGAAAATACGGCAACAATTCTACGGCAGTAATAATGCCTCATTAGTTTTGCTTTTAGTATTATATTTCACGAACTTTTACAGGTGTCTGTGTTTTCGGTACCTTCATGGATCTTCAGATAACGAATTTTGGGATTACAATACACACATTCGGGGATTACAATACACACATTCGCAATGTGATTATTATCGACTGTCGTTGAATGACGTCAAGATGGGACCCGATTTAAGACATTGGTCCCACTAGTGACATTGTGTAAGCCTCAAACAATCCTCTTCTAGACTTTTTGTAGCTTCAAAAACATCTCTGTGAAGTTTTCCTCTATTTCAAGCAATTTCTAACAAATTCGCAGCTGTTCCTAATCCTTTATTGATTAACTTGCGACAAACAGCCATGTGCAATAAGCATTAGTTCACTCTAGCAAGTAGACGACTAGCTGACGTGGAGTGATGTTGTTATTTTTAGACTGTTGGGCGAGGTTGTTCAGTCGCAGTACTGCAGTGGCAGGCACACTATGCTGGGTGGTTGTCACAATGTTCTGTTACTTTATGGTCAGAGAGAAATTATATGTGAGTGAGTGAGTGAGTGATAATGCGTGTGTTTGTGTGTGTGTGTAATTGGCAGAATCGTTAGCACGCCGAACAGTTCGACTTTGTCTTTTATCCTTTCGGGTTCGATAAAATAAGTACCAGTCATGTACTGAGGTCAATGTAATCGACTGTCTCCCTACCGCAAAGTTTCAGGCCTTGTGTCTACAAGAGAAACGTCTCCACCATCCTTTATGTAAATCCCCACACAAATTATCTGACCTTGTGATATCCCCTTCATATATGCTCCTCTGGGAGTTCATTCAGCTCAGTATTCAGGACCATTCGGACACGTCTATCATATTCTTTCCTGATCGCCTCCTTCATTGACCCATACTGAATTCCTTTCTGTGCAGTTTCTTTCTTTTTTTTAAAATCCTTTTCTTTAAATACTTATACGTCGAAATTGACGGGAGTGACTCCCTCCTCCTCCTCCTCCTCCTCCTCCTCCTCCTC
>NC_068982.1:163938594-163940647 GCF_001194135.2 Octopus bimaculoides
TTTCATCCTTTCGGAGTCGATAAATACCAGTGAAACACTGACAAATGGTATAAACACCATCCTGAAGCTGTGACTGAGGGAGAAAATGTATCGATTCTCTGGGACTTCACCGTACATACCGACAAAACTATAAAAGGTAATAAACCGGATATTGTTATAAAAGATCAGACAAAGAAGATGTGTTTATTAATTGACATGAGTATTCCCTGCGATCATAATATAGCGGCGAAAGAATTTGACAAGATCAGTAAATATAAAGACTTGCTAATAAAAATTGAAAAAATGTGGCACCTCAAGGCGACTACCGTACCAGTGATTGTAGGATCTCTAGGAATGATAAAAAAAGGAGGTACTGAAACCTATTTGAAAAGCGAACAATCGTGTTAACTGGAACGACTCGTGTACTGAGAAGAACATTATCGCTGTGAAAACAACGTCTATTCATGAATTTATTCATTTATTAATTAAAAAAAATACATATATGTTACCTGTGAATTTGCTTGTGTAAACGGGGAATGCATACAATGAGCATCTCTGCCCTAGGTGTACAGAAAACACTTGGCGGGAAATGGAAGAAAATTTGAAGAAAGAAGAAAAAAAAAAGAGAACAACATAATAATAATTTCTAATCTTGAACTATGATAATAATTGCGTGTTGTGTTTCAAACCCTGATTTTATTGGCTTGTTAAAAAAGAGATTCCAAGCAAGAAATACTATATAATTCTTTCTACTATAGGCAGAAGGACTGAAATTTTTGGGGACGGGTAAGTTGATTACATCGATTCCAGTGCTCAAATGGTACTTAATTTATCGACCCCGAAAGGATGAAAGGCAAAGTCGACTTTGACGGAATTTGAACCCAGAACATAAAGACGAACGGACTGCCGCGGAACATTTTGTCCGGCGTGGTAACGATTCTGCCAGCTTGCCTCCATTAGGAGAAATACAATATAATGATTTCTTCGAGCCTTCTTCAGACGAAAGAACTTGAACTCAGATCAGTAACTTACAAAGAACTCGTTAAATTTACGGTTTCTTCTGTTTAAATTTTGTTCTGTGCGGATGAAAGCTTTGAAAAATAGTTATAAACGGATATTAGATAATAAAAACATACTTCTATGAAGTATTTGCATACAAGATTAGTTAAACTAAATGGCAATGCTAGACATCAGCTAAAAATCGTTACCTAATACATATACACATGTAGAGGGAAAATAATATCAGGCATCCATTTTTTATGCATTCCTAGTTAAAGTAGAAGGCAGGAAACTATTGAATGATAGAGAATAATTTAAGAAAACAGATATCAGTCTTGCACGCTACTTCCCCAACTGAAAAGAAAATCTGTCATTTACTAATGTGGAATATGATGATATGAAAGTTTAACAAATTAATCAGCAATACAACGACAAAATTATTCTAATAATTGGACAAGATTATTAAGAGTTGAAATCTAAAACGACGGCATATCACCACAAAGAGTTAACCCAATGGAAATGATGAACAACGATAAAGGCATTCGGTTAATAACTTATCCAAAAATGCATCACATTAATGTAAAAGATTGGATGAAAAACTGTGGATTTAACTGGACAGCTAATGCAACATTGTTTGTCATTACGTAACCACTAAACAACTAGAGAACATTTATAATACCTAAAATATTGAACACAAAGAACCATGGTTTCATCAGTTCTCAGATAAAAAAAAATCCATCATGTTCTATCAGAGTATCAGATATTAACAACCAACATAATATACTTTGAATCATAAACAACGCAGCAGATATATACCGTATAAGCTTGAAGTTTCAGTTTAACATCCGCAACATTACCATCAAATGTCTTTAGCGAAGTTCACTGTTTCAAGCATTCCGGTCTCTTTTTTGAAGGCAGTGATTCTGTTTCCAATATGGGCAATATATGTGCTGTTTTTATTTTCCTGTATAAATTTTCCTCTCCTCCCTCCACAACTATACTTCTCCCTCTAACTAAACTGTAACAATATATTTTTTTCAATTGTTTAAAGACAAAGCTCGACAAAGTATGGACC
>NC_068982.1:163940935-163941542 GCF_001194135.2 Octopus bimaculoides
AACAATATATTTTTTTCAATTGTTTAAAGACAAAGCTCGACAAAGTATGGACCAGTGTCTGTCTTAAGAATAAAGCCACTGCTTATATTCTGGCCAGCAATTGGTATTGTCATTATCTTGAATAACATATGATAATATTAGACACAGCAACACCGTAACATTGTGTTACTATGTGATTGTTCAGAGAGAAGTTGACTAACTTTAGTATACGCCTGGTATTTATATTTCATAAGGAGTAGAATTATGTCAGCCACTAAATAACTTCCATGACATTCTTATATAACAATGGAATTTTTTTTATATATAGCCTTCAAATAAGAAATATCAATAAAAAGAAAATAATAACAACAACGATAAGAGGTGAAATATTGCTTGCTAGCATTAAATAGCATAGAAGTAGTGGTTCCAGCATTACTTTAGTCATGAGTAGGGGTTTCAACATAATGACCTCGAGGGTAAAATTAGGATAGATCTTATAGTTCTCTTTTACTATATTAAATGCACACCGTTACAAGTGTGTATGTATGAATGTATGTATGTATATATGTATGTATGTATGTATGTATATATATATATATGTATATATATATATATATATATATATATA
>NC_068982.1:163942521-163962727 GCF_001194135.2 Octopus bimaculoides
ATATATATATATATATATATATATATATATATATATATATATAAACACATACACATATACGTATATACACAAATACATACATACGTAAATGCATACATGCATAAGCATGTGCATGTGTGACAATGCGTGCACGTGTGTGTATCTCTATAAATATAAGAACAAATTCTCATTAACCATAGAAGAATAAATCATAACAATTAAAACTGCGATTATCCCCTAACGTTACACCGAAGCGTGTCAAAATGCTGTTGCGTAAAACTCAGAATGCATAGTATATACATACACACATATGCACAAATACCTAGATAATTTGATAAAAGTTCCAATGAAGGAGCCTTGAATCTATGTTTGAGTCCGGTTCTTTCTCTATTGACAAGAAATACAGAAATGAAACTGATTGATAACATACATACATACAATAAAAGAGACAGTGAAGCCGCTGGAGCTCCAAGATGTAACCGAAAAGGTAGATTATGTGATATTTTTGTGGAAGGCATCATACATATGATTAACTGCTGCTCAAAATTTTGATGAAGGTACGACCCCCCCCCTACGCGACACGACATTGTCACAAAAGCAATATACAATGCCATGCAGAAAGAAAGACTGTCCTGGAATATGGAGAAACCCTTCTTATTGAATACGTACTCTTTTACTGCTTTACTTGTTTCAGCCATTTGACTGCGGCCATGCTAGAGCACCGCTTTTAGTCGAGCAAATCGACCCCAGGACTTATTCTTTGGAAGCCTAGTACTTATTCTATCGGTCTCTTTTACCGAACCGCTAAGTTACGGGGGACGTAAACACACCAACATCGGTTGTCAAGCGATGTTGGGGGGAACAAACACAGACACACAAACACACACACATATATATACATATACATATATATGATGGGCTTCTTTCAGTTTCCGTCTACACAAACACACACACACATATATATACATATACATACATATATGACGGGCTTCTTTCAGTTTCCGTCTACCAAATCCACTCCCAAGGCTTTGGTCGGCCCGCGGCTATAGTAGAAGATACTTGCCCAAGGTGCCCCGCAGTGGGACTGAACCCGGAACCGTGTGGGTGGTAAGCAAGCTACTTACAACACAGCTACTCCTGCGCCACAAATATCAGCACAAGGAATACTGGTGGAACATTCCCATCAAAACATCTGTCAAGTGTTAGCATAACTTGCCGGATATTGTTATTTGGGACAGACAAGAGAAAGCCTGTGCCGTCTAAGAGGTCAGCTGTCCTGCTGATGTGAATATCTCTGAAAAGCAAAGAGAAAGAAGATATGACAACTGCTTCGAAACCTCCAGCATCTATATCCGGAGTACAAATTTACATTCATATCAAAAATAATTGGTGCACTTGACTTTGTAAGTAAATGCCTAACTATCAGTCTGGATAAGCTTGATTCGCGTATCACAAATACAATCTATAAGTGGAACAGTAAAACTGTGCAAGACTTTTCTCATGTTTAACATGTGATATTATTTTCGTTATCAACATTCCAACGATAGAGCTTTGTATCTTTGTTAGAAAACAGGCCCTTCTTCAAAGGAAGAAGTTAAGTAAGTTAAAATACAAAGGAACATTCATACATACATACATACATACAAACATACATACGTACGTACACATACGCACATAGTTATAACGTGATCACGTGATCGACCAGACAGTAGGATGTTATACATCGTAAGCAGATAAATTTCTATAAACATTTTAATATTTACAAATGTATATACATATAAGAGAGAGAGCGAGAAAGAGAGGGAGAGAGAATATGCATACACTTTTGAGCATATAGATTAGAGGTAAACGTACTCAATTAGAAATAAGCATACAATATAGTAATATAATTGTATTTTATACAGATTGCTACTTCTTCATAACTAGAATCTTATTGCTGACGTCTACAAAACGGTACAGAATACACAAACACACACAGAAGCACTCATATAAACGCGCGCACACTCACACACACGCGCGCATGCACACACACACGCACACACACATGCACACAAACACACACACACACACACACACACACACACACACACACACACACACACACACACACACACACACACACACACACACACACACACACACACTAATATGTAATTATAACTATATGCACGATTTTTCAGTTTTGCTATATTACTTCATTCCCTCATGATATCTACAAATTCCAGACATAGTCGCTTACTTCAAAAATATTTTCTGCTTTTGACTCGGTTTTGATACATAGATAATTATGTTGCATATAGTAATGAACAAATAGCGAGTTGAGAGATTCAAGTATGTTTCCACACAAATATAAAAATACATGCATAACAGTGCTACGCACACGCACACATATAAACGCACGGCGAGCTGGCAGAAACGTTAGCACGCTGGGCGAAATGCTTAGCGGTATTTCGTCTGCCACTACGTTCTGAGTTCAAATTCCGCCGAGGTCGACTTTGCCTTTCATCCTTTCGGGGTCGATTAAATAAGTACCAGTTACGCACTGGGGTCGATATAATCGACTTAATCCGTTTGTCTGTCCTTGTTTGTCCGTCCTTGTTTGTCCCATCTGTGTGTAGCCCCTTGTGGGTAGTAAAGAAATAGCACACATATAAACGCACACATACATACGCACACATATACATAAGTAGTGACCGATGGAGATGATCATGAAATGCGTAAGCAAATATCATATGCTAAAATGTTTTGAGATTAGGCAAGTTTGCATGTCCTGGGTGAAGAATCTGATATTCAGGATTTCAGTGAGAGAAATGTTTCTCTCTCTCTCTCTCTCTCTCTCTCCCAGACAAGGGGAGACAACCCGGAAATGGTAAGTTGTTGCTATTGTTTGTTGTTGTTGTTGTTGTTGTTGTTGTTGTTGTTGTTGTTGTTGTTGTTGTTCTTCTTCTTCTTCTTCTTCTTCTTCTTCTTCTTCTTCTTCTTCTTCTTCTTCTTCTTCTTCTTCTTCTTCCTGAAGCATAAGCTCTAATATAAACTATCGAAAGAGTCGCAGAGGGCCAACGTTTTGAGGAGTAAGGACTGGAAGCAGGGATTACTGCAGGTCTTACTTAGTGGGTGGAGATAGATACAGAAACGGTGATGAACAAAAGGAGAGCCGAAGAGTTTTGGTGGCTTGAGGCCAAATATATCTGAAGAACAACGACCATAATAATGTTTGTTAGAAAATACTGTAAGAAAGAAAAAGAGGGAGTAAGAGAGACAGAGACAGACAGTAGACTTGTGTGGCAGAGATTCCAGTGCATCAGTGAGTGACTATTCCTATAAGCTGAGTGGAATTTACTGATGCTGGGCACATTGTCTGTGTGTGCCCAGCAGCAGAACCAGTGTCTTAGATGGTATATAACAAAGAGGGTAAGGGACAAAAGCACCGAACCTTCGGTGTATACCGAAGTTAATAACTTCAAGAACAGAAAGAGCTCCGTCAAGGCAGAGGTGCATGCGCACGCACGCACGCATACATGGATGTGCAACTTTCTCAGATTGCCCTATCGCGGCCTGTTTATATATTCAATAGAGATGCATAAATACATACATGTATACAGAAGTGCAACAAGTACAGAGGCAAAATAGACGAGTACGTCTAAAAAGGCAAAACAGCACTCTCGGTTATTATCAATCGAGTTACAAAGGCAGTGAGGTAGCAGAATCGTTAGCACGCAGGACAAAACGTTTAACGACATTTCATCCATTTTTTTTACGTTCTGAGTTCAAATTCCGCCGAGATCGACTTTGCCTTTCGTCCTTTCGCGGTCGATAAAATATGTACCCATCGCGCACTAATTGCAGGCCTTGTGCTTATAGTAGAAAAAGATTATTACTCTAGCTGTACATGAGGAGTGTTTCCTTATGTAGCAGTGGTGTTCTCGAATTCTTTAGCGGAGAAGAGTCTTTTAATCGCTTTCCATCCCCACTTGAGACCAATTCACTATGTATCTGTTAATAAAACTCTTGAGATAGTGTTATCTCTTTCTTTTGTACACATTTGTTGCTTTTATGCTTTACAAAAAAATTCAATATACTTTACTAAACAAGTTACAAATTTGGGAATTTTCTTTGTTTTATTTTTATTGTATTGCGAAAAGAATTACTGATCGTAAATGTTATATAAATATTGATCTTCCACAAAAGAAAAGAAAATTATCAAATGTTAAGTCATGTTTCTTATCTGTTTTCACATTGATTCTCCTGAAATTAAAGAATCTAATAAGGGTTTACAAGTGGAGGGTAGGCTGAAGATATGAATAAAAAATAAACTAATCATTTGATAAGTAACTGTTAAAGGGGTGATGAGTTGAGTTCTAATTTTTTGCTAGTCTATCTATCTATCTATCTATCTATCTATCTATCTATCTATCTATTTATCTATCTATCTATCTACCTATCTGTCAGTCTTTCTGTCTGTCTGTCTGTCCGTATGCAGTGTAATCGCACACACACGTCAAAGAGCGATTTACGCTACCAATTCTTAATTGATTAAAATTATGTTGGAGAAAGACAGCAATGTTTAGTGGTACTTACAAGCGATTTTTAAAGAATAACAGAGAGATTTAAAAAACAAAAACGAAATTCGTTCATGTAAATTTACTTAGGAAGAAGGTATATATATTTAACCTGGAGCAGACGGATCAGTGGGGGTAAGCTCTTAAATATAGAAAAAGAAAAAGAAATTTACTGCGTACAGTATTCATTACAATATTTTAAGATTTAATCATTCCAATTCTTGACATTAGTCCCTTCGAGTAGTTTTTCTTAGCTCTTATAAGGAATATTCTTATACAAACTTTTCTTGGCTAAAACATACCCAACACATTCTCGAGATGTTGTAACCCGCAGGATTGATTTGAGGAGGTCACAAAGCGTAAAACGTGTCCATAGCTGTTATATATATGTGTGTGTGTGTGTGTGTGTGTGTGTGTGTGTGTGTGTGCGTGTGCGTGCGTGTGCGAGTGTGTGAATGAGTGTGTATACGAATGTATGCATGTGTGTGTATGTGTGTAAGATCTAAATTTAAATAAATGAAACTAGAGTTTTAAAGCTTTTATTTGTGGAACTCTAAACAGAAGTGAATTTTTCGTATTTTTATTTCTTTGTTCATAAAATAATAATGGCAGATCGTCACCACATGTTTCACGAGTAAGGCTCTCTTCAACTTCTTCCCACGAAGAGAACCTATGACTTATTAAATCAAGTACGAACTTTAATAGCTAGACTAATTTGTTAACAATGCGTTTGTTGGCGGCATGATTAAATAATACTCTTATTAATTCAATCCAACATCGAAGCATTTATAAGAAATAGAACAAATTACCAGTTTTATCTATATTGGTCTCTCAAAATCCTTTAGCGGTGGAAGCGTGGCTAATTCTGAGACATACTTATGAGAGGAAAATGCTCAACTAATTGAAGTGGATTGCGGTTATAGCATCTTTTGGGTTAGCAAGCCGACAGATGAGAAACGGAATCGTGGCGTTGGTTTGCGATCAACAAGAATCTAGGTTATAGGCTAGACGAGCTGCCATCCAATATGAGTGACCTCTGTTTTCCATTATCCTGTAGGTGATATGTGACTTTTCTCTGTTTATACACCAATCTTAAAAGTGTTATTCTTTCTATGCTAACATGCGACGATATCATCCTAGCTGCTGAATTTAATGCTAGTATATAAGTCGGGACAGTAATACGTAATCTAGTCTGGGGAGCTTCGTTTACCTTAAAATGAATAACAGTGGTCTTCGAGTATTACAACTGTGCTTCGAAGTTGTGTGACAGGTAGTAAACAGTTCGATCATAAATGCAAGTAAAAAATTAGGTGAAAGATAATCCTCTGTTGAGTCAAAGTCATCTTGTTGACTTTCTCATAATATGCAATCATAACATTTGTAATCTGTAGCGTTAAGGTTTTGCGTGGAGCAACATGTAGTACATCTGACTACATAATGCGTGGTACTATGTGTTGAACAGATCTCAATCTAAATAGGTGTTGAACAGATCACTATCTAATATGCTTACAACAATATCACAAAAGTTTCGAAACGGTCGAATGTTGATAAATTCCGAGACCCTGTCCTGTAATATCTGCACCCTTTTGTAAAACTCTAACAAACACATCACCTGATACTTCATGGTCAGACTTCAAGCAAAACAATTTATGTACTGATTTATGACTGGCAAACACAAAGATTAGTTCGATGAAAATAGTTCTGAAATATCCGAGCCTCAGGTATATATGATACCAGCATAAATTACACAATAGATTGCTGAATCCTAATTTATTTCGAAAGCAACTTTTGAAGATAGAGGAATTATTGAAGTGCCATAAATCATTACGGGGAGAATTAAGAAGAATGAAGATCGCAATATGGAAACTCCTTTAATCTGATCCGTTTCAAATATAAATCAAAGACCTTTATAACTCTTGCGAACGAATTGTTGTATTTTGACGATTGTGTTCTTGTGGTTACCTCGGAACAAGAGTTTTAGAAAATAAAGAAACATTACTCAAAAGCCTTTACCAGTGTCTGATGTGTACATTAAGCATCAGTTGGAAATCTTTTACATCTGATAAAGATAAGCTATCTCACTAAGGAAGCTTGCCTCAGCAAGTACATATGCGATAGTTTGGTGATATCATCCGCCTTGAGGTGTCCAGAGCCCGAATTAGTTCTCGGTTAGCATTCCCAGCACTCCCCCACCTCACACAAGACGATTCAAAAACATATAAGTCACATTTATTGTGAACATTGCGTACAGAGCAAAAGAGAACACAACTCCCCAGAACTGCGCATGTTGAAGATCTGTGTGGTAGGGGATCTAGTGATAATATCACCTGCGCTGCCTGTGGTCGCATTATATTTCTAAAAGCTGGGTCTGACACACCAGAACCTGACATATCAGGAGACTACCACATGGTACTTATATGCTTGTAGATCCAACAGCAAAAGTGGAACTGTTCTGTTATTTGTGTTCAAAGGTTTGTAAATCTACAGCCAAACAGAAAATCCATTTTCGAAGTATGCACCAGGGTTGAGCAACTGCTGGTGTAATTCGTTAGAAAACTATATTCTATATCTGTAACAGAAAATTTAAAACAAAATCAGAGTTAGGTAGACACATGAGGATCCATGGCAGACATGTTATCACAATTATTTCAGGCGTATTTGCAATGAGAATGTTTTTATACTGGAAATCAGGCTGACCACCATCTGGCCAACTTTAGGCTGTGTACGGGTTTTTCTATCTTTTACTTTTATATATATGAAAGAAAAAGAGATGATACAGGGAAAACTATGGTTATGTTATGAACTTCATTAGCTTACAATACATATATACGTACATACATACGTACACACACAAGCGCCCGCGCACACACGCACACACACATACACTCACACATGTATGTACGTATGTATACACGTTATGTCAGGTCACTGTTAATGATCCTGGTGACATGTAACCCAGTACAATCTGTTGCATTGTCGTGATACCGCCGACTAAGCCGGCAACCTTCGGGTGGATGAACTCTGTTGAGTCAACGGTAATTCAACAGCTAAAACCACCGACACTGAGGAGCTCCTAGCTGTTGTCACAGCATCCATCTAGGTGGTAAAAACCTTTGCTTCCAAGTGATTACTTATTTTGCTTCGGCCTCTTACTAGATACTAGTGACGGAGACTCAAAGACTTGTGTTACACAAGCGTTTATCACTATAATCCTATGACATACAGATGTGCCTTTATGGTGACTTTATCTGTCGTTCCATCATGCCAGTGGAAGAATGGTGACATGCGCATGTCTAACCAGTTGAAAGTACACACAAATCACAATGCAGGCTGCGTGGGAGGGACCAAAGCCGATCGAGTGGTTGCAATGTTCAGCTGTCATCTATACTTCAAACCATGCGAAGGTGCAGCAGTACTTAACAGTCATCTGATGGGTTATAGGTGGTAAGTCACAAATACCATTGACAACGAAATATAAAGCAGCAATGATTAGGACAAATCTGTGTACAATTATATTTAGCAGGTTTGTGTACATTCAAACGTTGAAGGAATTTCGCTACAGATACTGCCTCGAGAGGGTAATTCATCCTTAAAGACGATGTGTGTGAAAACACACCATGCTGGGCTACGAAAGACGTAATCGGACTGGGAAACACGCATTTGTGTGTCATTTTGTTTCATTAGCTACAGACACAGAATCCGTCATTCATCGCTCAATAGAAACTGTGGTTACAACTTTTGTACAATTGGATTCAAATGGTTGCTGTTACGTTTGAGAAACTTTAAGTTAAGAACAACAAAAGAAAAAAAAACTGACAGGCATGGAATTCCAAAAGTTTGAGATGTAGGAGTTGGAATAGTAGTTAGTGCCGGATCTATGAAGCAGATAATGTGGCTGACGGAAGGAAGAGAGACTAGTGAGTGGGGATACTTGAGTAGAGGTGAAATGAGATTAGTTAGCACTGGGGGTCAAAGACCACTGTTACCAAAGACCACTGTAACTGCTGTAGAAAAAAGTTAGGCGTTAGAACGACTGTGGGAGAGATGTTGGCTGGTGTGGCTTGATATGCCACACTATGTCAATCAAGTGTGTGTGTGTGTGTGTGTGTGTGTGTGTGTGTGTGTAGATATTGTACGATTCTAGATGTGAAAGCAATATTTCTTTGTGGTTCTCACTTGTACTTTATAGAGATTTAGAAAGCTTTTAGGGGTGAAGTACCTTTTGATTATAAAGAAAAACGTCGGCTTTTGGGAGGCAGTTGTGAACGCGAGATCATCAGCAGAGATCATTGCCATTAATAATTGTGAGGTCTGCATTTGTAGACTTTGAAGAATTAAAAGGAAAGTCGAGCTCGGGGATTTAAAACCCCAAAATTTAAAGACACACCTAAATACTGCATAATCTAATATTTTCAGTTTTAACTGTTATACTAAAGTAGCACAAGACCTAATTTTGAAGAGGAAGATTAATATTGATTAACATAATACTTGTGTTAAACCTGAGCAACAAACAGCAAAATCAGTCTCAGTCTTCTTTGAACTCAAAATGTTAAGAAACAAAGAAAGAAAGAGGCAAAAACTTTAATCGTTACTGTGAAATTCTCTGTCGATTCATCACCCTTCAACTAAATATATTTTAAAAGTTACGTATTTTTATTACTATTCTTCTTGAGTGAAAGAACTAAAATGATGAATTGGGCAATGCAAAAATAACTATAAGATACCAATAAAAATATTGATGGAACAAATTTACATTTGTTTTACAATTTTTCAAAATTTACAACTTTTACAAAATTAAAATTCTCACTTTAGTTTTAAATGAAAGAAAGAAAATAATTATGGAAAAATGTCACATTTGACTGTATTACATTCTAAATGATAAAAGCTTCATTTCTATTTCCACCGATTCCTAGTGGCGCCATTCTTTATTAAGAAATATTTTGTTTCTGACATCATCGAGCTATTGATCTTTGTTATGAAATTCTAAATTCTTTTCAAACACTGCAATGCCTGATGTATGTATATACACACACACACGCGCATGCACACACACGCGCGCACGCACGCGCGCACACACACACACACACGCACACACACACACACACACACACACGAACACACATACACATACACACACGTGCGCACACATACACATACGTCGTGTGTGTGTATGTATGTATGTATTATGTACCTAAGTATGTATATATGTAATTCTGCATGTATGTATGTGTATGTATGTATATACATATATATATGTATGTATATGAGAAATTATAATAGACACAAGTGTATACCAATAGTTCCCTGTCTATATTTCACTGCGCTCTAGTTGCTTAGAGTCACACGAGTGGATACATCAAGTGTAAAAAGGATGCTTAACCACAACTGATACTCACGGAAACATTTCATCGAATTATCTTAGGCGCAGGAGTGGCTGTGTGGTAAGTAGCTTGCTTACCAACCACACAGCTCCGGGTTCATTCCCACTGCGTGGCACCTTAGGCAAATGTTTTCTACTATAACCTCGAGCCGACCAAAGCCTTGTGAATGGATTTGGTAGACGGAAACTGAAAGAAGCCCGTCGTATATATGTATATATTTATTCTATCGGTTCTCTTTTGCCGAACCGCTAAGTTACGGGGATGTAAACACACCACCATCGTTTGTCAAGCGATGTTGGGGGGACAAACACAGACACACAAACACATACACACACATACACACATATATACGTATATACGACGGGCTTCTTTCAGTTTCCGTCTACCAAATCCATTCACAAGGCTTTGGTCGGCCCGAGGCTATAGTAAACGATCTCTTCTTCTCTCCAACTAGATCTTGATATTTTTAAAAATTATCTCAGTTTCGACTTTTATGATGTTTATATGAATGTAGCAATGTAAACAATTCTAGCGACATGTTTGGAAAACAACTGGGACAGCAACAACACTCAAATACACGTGCTTTTCCCGAAGTGAGAATATTGTAATTATCATTAATAACAATGGAAGAAATTTTGTCAACATCATTACCGACAAGTAGGTGTTGGACATGGAAAGAATTCACTCGGAGCTGGAAGCGTGGTAGCTGTGTGTCAGGAAATGCCGTGTCTCCTTGGCTATGGAATTTATCAAAGATAATGGAAAGAAATGTGAAAAGTGATATACCCACCCATCAAAATTGGAAAGCTTTCAATATGCTTTTAAATAGATAATTTCAAGAAGTCATGTCCGGTGAGTGCGGAATTATATACCTGTTCTGTTTCAAATAACTTTTCAATGGACAACTAAGGATAACTCCCAGAAATCTCTTGCCTGTTAGTGCTACTCGAAATTATTACAAGTTCGAGATAAATTGTACTGGTAGAAAAATGCTGTCATCTAGGTCTGTCTGAAATGTGAGCAGAACGGTGAAGTACTTCTGCATTCGTTCATTGTCAAAGCATTGAATTGTAGGGTTTTATCGAACAACTGTCGCGTGTAGAAAGAATAGATGCAGCTGTCAGCTGAGTTCATCTTGAAGATCACACCGCCTCCTTTGCTGGTAAGGGCAGGCAGTTTTCCTGTGTGATGCACATGACTGAAAAGGCTAAGAGCGAAGGCTTTCCTATTCGACCAAGCCTTCATCGACGTTTTCAAGTTTCACTTCGAGGAGAAAAGCATTGAAAAGCGGGTGATAATATGCCGCCTCTCAAGCATGAACGTTTAAGCCAAGAGAAAGAAGGCATATATTCTTGGTTGTCAGAGTATAATGGATTTGTGAGGCTACTTCATTGGGTTTTGGTAGACACCCGCTTTTCTGGGGACTGAATCGCCTTTTCATACCAGGTATATTAAAGCTTTCAATTATCTCTATACTAACGTAAGCTATCACACTTTCTGTAACCTGTTTCTGCAGTAGTAAAGAAAATATTGTAATAGGCACGCGAAAGCAGTGTTGTGAATAAATAAGCATTTTGACCAGTTCAAATGTTTGGAACATATTTGACCTGTACAAAGGCCATATTCACTGCTATTAGCCGTTAGGAATACTTCTCGCTTTAGACATATTATTATTATTAATATCATGATTTTGATGATGGTGATCATCATCAGCAGCAGTAGCACTACTACTACTACTACTACTACTACTACTACTACTACTACTACTACTACTACTACTACTACTACTACCCTTATGGCTGTCGTTTGTAGCTGCTGGTGTTTGTTGCTAGTTCTTTGATTGGCAATTCGTTTTTGTTTAATGCTAAATTTAGGCCAAAGCAAGATTAACAGTAAAAGACTTTAAAATACACCAAAGAAAATGTCACATAGATTTTATTTCTGTTACTTCACGTAATTATAGAATCATTATCGTTTGTTCAATGTCTGCAGTAGATGTCTAACACCGAAAGTGGTGGCGTCAGAGGGGACATCCCTATGGTTGTGTTAAGTACGTGTGTGATGAGTCTCTGTGAGTATACATGGGGATGCACACACACATAAATATATATGCATATATACAGATACACTTATAAATGCACAGAGAAAATCTCACACATATATAATATTCTGAATTTATCTCTGTGTGTCTAATGAAATTATAAGATTAAGTGTTTATAAAAGCAAAAGAGCCAATATAAAAATATATTACTATATATGTATATGAATATGTATGTATGTCGGTTTCTGTATGCATATAATACATACACACACACACACGCACGCACGCACACACACATGCACACACTCACACACATATTAGGGAAAGTGAAGTGAAAGGAAAGTGAGATAGCGAGAGAGGGATTGAGGAAGATTTTGAGCTAACTTCAAATTGAAGGCTGCGTAGCTTTGATAAACATGTAAGTGCGGCGTTCGTGTATGTGTGTGTGTGTGTGTGTGTGTGTGTGTGTGTGTGTTTACATTATATATCTATACATACACATACACCCTCATACAATTTAATTTCTAAAATGTACACACGAACGTGGTCACGTCTACATATATTTCTGTGTCAATATATGTGTAGATGTGAATTTTGTTAAAGTATCTTTGTATTACAGAAAGACGTTCAGTAAAATATGGCTTTTGATTCATGCTGTACAGAATAAGAAAATAAACTTCTATAGAATTCTTTCTAAGACGCTGTTGCAATCTGCAATGAAAGCCTTTGCATCCAATTATGGTGTAAACACCTTTGATTATGGCTTTATCTTTACAATGCTTCCCAACCCTTTAAAGCCCTACGCTATATAAGGCAGTTGCGAGATTTAATGTGAAGTAGAGTATAATGAATTAAATATTTCTGAATGCTTGGCTTCTGAGTAACAATGAAACTGAATACGAGAAACAATAACGAAAGCATGTGTATGAGTATGCCTTTGTTGACTTGGTTGCTGCGTTTTGTTGGTTTTGTTTGGGGTGAACACACTCCCTCAAAACAGTTATCGATGTATCGATGCCTTCGCTTTTCACCTCCTCATACTAAGTTGTTTTAAGGATGGTTTAGGTTGTTATTTCTATAGGCTCAGTTGAGCAATTGCATAGAATTTCCCTCGCTGACTTGTGTGTGCTTTTTATTAGTCATGGCATTGACACTATAGTTGCTGTCATTTGTTTTTGTTTCTGTTTGCGCCTAATCGTTCTGTTCTTTCTCCCTCCTTTGATTAATTCGTACATGATTTGTTTTTTTATTTTGAAGTTGATTGTTGTTATTAATTAATATTGCTAAGGCGGTGAACTGGCTGAATCGTTAACACGCCGGAGAAAATGCTTAGCGGCGTTTCGTCTGTCTTTACGTTCTGAGTTCAAATTCCGCCGAGGTCAACTTTGCTTTTTAGCCTTTCAGAGTCGATGAAATAAATACTAGTTAAATATGGGATTTATGAAATAGACTAACTCCCTCCACCAAACTTTGAAACCTATAATAAAAAAGGATGAGAACTATTTGTTTGCCGATTAGCCGTTTCTTGTTTCACGAAGCGTAGTAATTGCCTTGCCAGAGACTCCACTATCTCTGTTGTAAGGAACTCGTCCTCCACCAACTGTCACTAGTGTCTTTGACATTATGTTAATGCTCGGAAAATGTTGACATATTCAGTCAGATGCCTAATTAAAACGAGTATATCTCTCTCAAATAGCAAAGATGGTTGATACATTGGCTCCTCTCAGTTCCCAATAAAATTCAGAATAAAAGCACGCCGTTCTTAACTTCTGTTGGTTAAATATGAATGAAACTTCTAGTACAAGTCAGCATTTAATAATGATAATTGTTCCTAATATAGGCACAAGGTCAGAAATTTGGGATGGGATGAAGCTGGTTGACTAAATAGAGACTAGTATTTCATTGGTACTTCACTTTAACGACCTCGGAAGCCTGAAATTTAAAGTTAACCTCGGCATGATTTGTACTCTTAATGTAGAAAGCCAGGAGAAACACCACTAGGCATTTTGTCTGTCATTCTAACGATATCGCCATTGATTTCCTTAGCTTTATTTTTACCTTGTCCTTTTAGAATTGTTGCACAAACTATGCAATAAATACCAGTAATATACAGTAAACTTCACTGAAAAGCCTACGAGCCAGCTTCTAGGTAAGTTCATCCATGATATAAAATTAGCAGCCAGATCTCCCTAACACAATACACTATACTATCTAAAAGAACGAATATAGATGAAGTGCTACCAGCTGGAAAGTCAGTGAGTACAGATTCAAACTGGTGCTAAGCAATAACAACAGCGACACCTGGAACTGACAATTTAAACTAATTGTTGCTTCTTTGTATCAAATTAGATACGGATTAAATACGGTGTAGTCTATCTCGATCGGACTAAAAGACTAAAAAAACGAATCTTTAGCCCGGCGTTCTAACTTTTCTTCCGATTGCCATTCCTCGACAGATATCGAAATAACTCTTTGAGAATGATAACAAATAAAACAAACATAAAAAAACAGATTACTTTGTGTCGCAACATTACAGATGATGCTTTAAATTAATTGTTTTCTATAGATTCTTTCTCAAGAAAGAATTTATAGGACTATTTTTGTTAATTAGATATTTAAATGATTTTCTATTCATGATAGAGAAAAAAAACTTTCTTCTCATTGACTTCCATTTTGAAAGTTAATAGAGAATGATTATTTTCTTTAAAAAATCGCTTCCTATATAGTGTGAAACATTGCCTTTAGCACAATCATAATGATACATTTTAAGTATGTAATGTGTGTGTGTGCATTTATGTTTATGTGCATGTATGTACGTGTTGTATGTATGTGCGCGTATTTACTCGCATAAATTGTTATGTGTAAACATGAAGAGCAACAATGAGATAGAAAGAGCTTTTTTATGTATACTGTAACCGTACGCACATATGATACACACGCGCACAAATATACATATGTATAATCTGAAATATGGATATTGATATATACGTACACAGTTATGTGCAACTTAACGTAAACGTTTCTTTACACTGGTGTCGGCGTACATGCATTTACACATATACATGTGCATATGCACGCAAGCACGTAGATGGCCAAGTGGAGCTTTCAGTACAGAATAGTTATTCGATTTGAAATATTTATTGATGATTGTAAATACACATTTGGAAAGTACCGTAGCGTATTATGCAAGCTAATGTCGATTTTAATCCCTTAGTAGCTATTTCACTTTACGTAAGGCATTGCTATAAGTCTACTTATATAACTGAAGCAGGTGGGAAAGGCATAACGAAGCACAAATTCAATTTTGCTTTTCCTTGAAATGTCTCCGGAGTCATGTCCCCTTGGAGAAGGCAAAAGATAACTCACGCAAATACTCTCACAGTAACATTTCATGTTATGTAGGGAAACAAACGCAGTTTTTTTCTCATTTCTATATAAATATCCTACATTCACAAGTAATTACACATGTGTACGATATATACAAAGACTGAGAAATAAAAGTAAATGAATGGAGCTGGTGGAAAAAATATAGTGTTTTTGTTGCTACACATAGAAACAACCGAGATTGATTTTTCTTAAAAGCTGATTGTCTGATTGGTAGGGATTTTAACCAACACACTAAAAGCATGGACTCAAAAATACTCTGCTCCATTATTCTAATGTCTTAAACTGAGGAACTGTCTTCCAACTACTCGAACTCGCCCAGTACATTAATCTTTCTTCCTCTAGTCGTCCTTATCGTATATTACGCACTTACTCATCCCTAAACAGTATCCAAAATCATTTCTACTCGAAGCTACTGCACTCTGGAACGTTTCCTTTCCTACGAAAGTAGAACTACAGATGTTCAATCGAAATACTGATCTCAGAAGACTGGGATAAACTACAAATCTTCTGCCTGAGTATTAACAAATTAATAAAACTGACAAATATAAAAATACACTCGAATTTCATGTTGTTCATTCCCATCAGTTTTGGACTGAAAAGCACATGCACGTATCTTTCTCATTTCTCTGTGACTGTCAAGAAACAGAAACCAAATCAATATAATATCGCTCTTCCAATAAAGTGAACTATGAAGAAGAATTTCAAAGATAACCTATAAATAGACTGGTCTATAAGTGAAACTACCATATCTTATATTATTGGATCAAAGTTATGCTTTCATTGTCTCGTGCAGTATTATCTTATAGATACTTTCAAATAAAAAAAAAAGAAGAAATTTCTTTGTACTTATTTCCAAAGTGCTTTGATTTGAGATTGCGTGTCAAAACTTAGACAATTATATCATTATAAATTCATTAGAAGCGTTAAAACAGACGCATATACTATGATACTATAGTCAGTTTTATTAAATATATTTTATAATTCTTTTCTACTAAAGGCACAAAGCCTGAGATTTGGGGAGTGGGGACTAATCTATTACATCGATCTCAGTGTTTCACTGGTACTAAATTGATCAACCCCCAAAAAATGAAAAGCAAGGTCAACCTCGGTGGAATATGAAATCAGAACATAGAGACGGGCAAAATGCCACTAAGCATTTTGTTCCGCAAGCTAACTGTCCTGTCAGCTAGCCGCTTTAATCTTTTTAATATTATATACTTTAGGTAGGGAAGCGTTCGACATAAATCTATGACCAGGGCATTCCACTCTGCTCTACTTTCCTATCAAATACAGTCAATTTTTAGCCACGCCATAGATATTGTAGATATACTGGATTTATTTTATATTCTTTTACTTTCATCTCTCTTTAGTTTGCTACCGTGCTAGAGTACCGAGTTCAAAGTTTTGAGACGATCATATCAAACTCAATACTTCTTTCAATCTACTGCGTATTGTATCGAAACCTATTTATCTAATCCTTGTTTTGCCTAAAGGAGCAAGAACTCGAAGCTTTTTTTACATAAGAACACACACACACACACACACACACACACACACACACACACACACACACACACACACACACACACACACACACACACACACACACACACACACACACACACGCACGCACAAAATACCAGTCAAGTACTGGTGTCGATATTATACGTAATAGACACGTTCTTCCCTTTAAAATATTTCTGTATTTGTGCCAAAATTTGAAATCATTACTATTAATATTAGAGAATAGAAATAAAGTAATAGTCATTATCAGAGTATTAGAGAATGGCAACTCTGAAATGAACATCAATCAAGGTGAATTTCAGTGTAATTATGGCACTAACAATAAAAGCAGCAACATCAGGTGAATGAACAAATAACAGCGCTAAGGCTACAACACTTACCAGAAGCACATCGTAAAGAAAACTAAGATTAGTAGTGAAGAAACACCCCCTCACACAAGCACACACACACACATACACACATCACAAACACGCACATACGTCACAAACAAAACATACTCACATACACATATACACACATGTATACATGCACAAGTACTCTTTACTTGCTTATGACTGCCTGACGAATCCAACGATAACCATCTCCTTCATTTGTATATGCTTTGTTAAATGTACATACCAATCCTTCAAGTACATGTCCCTCAAAAATTGAACGTGTAAATGTCTAGTGTCATTTCCTATAATGTGGCAGTGCTGATTACATAACATCCCTCTCTTTTAGATCTCCATTCAACCGTGAGACTGCCACAGTCTGGGGCAAATAGTGTCTTCCACTTCAAAGTAATCATTAATTATACTTAAATCAAGCCCTCTGACTAGGCGTTGAACATGGTGTAGAGGATTCTGTAGGGGAGACGCACATTCAGATATACATACACACCTATCTATCAATATACGTATTTATGAAACTCGATAAAACATAAATCACAGCTGCGCTTTATATTACTAATTCTCGAGTAATAATAATAATAGGTCTGAAATATAACTTCTTATATTTATATACGAAATATTACACTATTGAATGTAATATGTACGTATGCACAAGATGAAAAAGAAAGAAATCCGTTTGATTCGCTTGAAGTTTCTTGCTCAATAATACAAGGACCAAGGACTATCATTAGTCATTTTTAAATGATTAAAAGAAATATTTCTTACAAAGAAACGTATGTTAACTGAAAACTAGTATTTAAGATGGAACCTTAGGGAACAATTTATTCAGTTGTTCAGAAATGCAAAGATTATAACCTGTATTATGTAGAATTAAAAGTTCGGTAAACTCTAGTATATTCCAAATTATTTTATGGTTTCAAATACTCTGTGTATTGATATTCAATATATTCAGATGAACTTATTATTCATACAACTAATTTACATTAAAAAATCATTGTATTTTTGCACTTCATTAAAATACATAGCCATTCTGTTGAAAGAGTATGCATTATATGAAACACTAGAAAAATCTAAATTAATATTTCCACTAAATATTTATAATTTCAGATGGATGAATAAAATCTATATTTATGTACTGTAAGTTGTTTTTGTTTCTGAAATGCATATTACTTTCTGAAATGAATGATGTTTAGCTGGTTTCTAAGTTTGAAGTAATGTCTGAATAATTAACTTTGTGTAAGGCAATATTAATAATAACCTCAGGTATAAATCTTAAAAAAGTAACTTAATGAGATATTTTGAAACTATATGACTGTTGAATATTACGAGAAATAATATACTCCACATCCCGAAAAGAACTCTACTGTAAAATATCGAATTTATTACGTAATAAAAGTAAATTATAAAAATCTCATAAACTCACAAATATCAGCTGAATCTACACGATCTAAACGATAGTGAAGAATTAGAAAAAGAAAACAATAATTTGGCATGTGTTATTATTTTAATTTTATAATCACAGTTGAAGGCGGTGAGCTGGCAGAATCGTTAGCACACCGGGCAAAATGCTTGGCGGCATTTCGTCTGTCCTTACATTCTGGGGTCAATTTTGCTATTCATCCCCTTCGGGGTCGATAAAATAAGTATTAGTTGTGCAACAGGATCGATGTAAATGACTTACCCCTTCCCCCAAATTGCTGGCCTTGTGCCAAAATGTGAAGCCAATATAATAATCGCTGTTTCACGCATCACGTTTAGCGAAAGCCAGTGTCTTTTCGATCAGGTTAGTTATAAAAGAGTTCATTAAAGAATATCTAACTGATGGATTTTATAATTATGCTTATTCTTAAGGTTATTAAAGTAGAGTCAATAAAGGAAAATCAATTGTTTATTCATTTGTCAGGTTTATCGTAATATGTTATTATTAACTATATCTAATGCGCCTTTGATATGGTCTATTTCCAACTAGTTTATTTCTAAAGAAGTAGCTTTTTGTTTAAGCGTGATATATTTTCTAAATGTTGTTACGCAAAACGTGTTATAAATAATATTTTAAAAAGTGAAAACATATTATGAAGTGTTAACACTTAGAACTATACTGAAGTTATATGCGTGTCTTGTATACATACATACATACATACATACATACATACATACATACATACATACATACATACATATATGTATATGTATATATACATACATGCAAACGTACACATATACATATATATATATGTACAGACACACACATATATATAGACATATATATACATACATATATATATATACATACATGTATGTATGCATGCATATGTGTGTGTGTGTGCGAGCACGCACGCACGCACACACACACACACACATGTATACGAAGGGCGGTCCAGAAGTTTTGAGAATCTTTTAGGAGAGCCAGTTATAAATGTCCTAGACTTTTGCAAGTTTAGTGTATCATTATTCTACATCTAATAAGGTGATCTGTCAATACTTTCTTTTAAAATTCCAGATCAAAGGGGACGGATGTAACAACACTTTGAATACGCCCTGCTAAACACTGCTTGTCACAATTCCATACACGTAACCATCTACTTGACAGAGCTGAGCATCAAAACTATCCTCCACCCTCCCCTACTATCCAGACATTGGTACCTATGACTTTTGGTTGTTACCTAAACTGAAAGAGAACCTCAAAGGCAGTCATTTTGAAGATATGGAGAAGCTGGAGGCAGTGACAAGAGTCCTGGACACTTTCACTTTGGAGAGCTTCCATGGGGCCTTCGCGAAGTGGCTGAAGTGCTGCAGTAAGTGCGTTGAAGTCAGAGGGTCCTATTTTGAAGAAGATTAGAGTTTTGTACTTTTCTGAAATTAGTAAAATTAATAAATGCCACTTCTGAAAAATGTGTCAAAACTTCTGAATACACTTCGCATGTATATATATATATATATATATAT